>NC_090367.1:8465436-8631779 GCF_035084215.1 Heptranchias perlo | reverse complement strand
TTGTCCACCAGAGGGCGGCATTGCTCAACATTTCACAAGACAAGGGCCGCAGAAAGATTGACAGACTTTTAGAGATCAATTCTATAGTTAGGAACTTGAGGAATATGTTGTAAGGTGTCTGAATACAGGGAGTTTCAAATCAGCTTTTCTGTGCTCAAGGTAAGGAAGGAATTGCCAGGAATTACATGGGTTCGATACAGAGTAAAGCTCCCTCTACACTGTCCCATCAAACACTCCCAGGGCAGGTACAGGGTTAGATACAGAGTAAAGCTCCCTCTACACTGTCCCATCAAACACTCCCAGGGCAGGTACAGGGTTAGATACAGAGTAAAGCTCCCTCTACACTGTCCCATCAAACACTCCCAGGGCAGGGACAGGGTTAGATACAGAGTAAAGCTCCCTCTACACTGTCCCATCAAACACTCCCAGGGCAGGGACAGGGTTAGATACAGAGTAAAGCTCCCTCTACACTGTCCCATCAAACACTCCCAGGGCAGGTACAGCACGGGTTAGATACAGAGTAAAGCTCCCTCTACACTGTCCCATCAAACACTCCCAGGGCAGGGACAGGGTTAGATACAGAGTAAAGCTCCCTCTGCACTGTCCCATCAAACACTCCCAGGGCAGGTTCAGCACGGGTTAGATACAGAGTAAAGCTCCCTCTACACTGTCCCATCAAACACTGCCAGGGCAGGTACAGGGTTAGATACAGAGTAAAGCTCCCTCTACACTGTCCCATCAAACACTCCCAGGGCAGGTACAGGGTTAGATACAGAGTAAAGCTCCCTCTACACTGTCCCATCAAACACTGCCAGGGCAGGTACAGGGTTCGATACAGAGTAAAGCTCCCTCTACACTGTCCCATCCTGAAAAATGCACCTACCGTTGTGATCTCTGGGTGAGATTCAAATCGAGGGAAGGTTGAAATTGGGTTCGTGCCCTTTGGTTTTCGGAGCTGATCCGACCCCAGATGTCAATGGACAACGTTCTCTCCTCCCAATCTCCTTTCCCCCTCGCCCCTGCACATACCGAGCTCCGCTCTGACACCTCCCCCTCCCCTGCCAGTACCTCCCTCCCGCCAACGTCTCCAAGCTTTAAAGCCGTGCGTCGAGGTGGTGCCCACCGATCATGGCAGTCTGATACCCGCCCTTCGTCCTGCCATTGGAGACTGCTGCTCCCAGCTTCTCAGCTCTTCCCCCCCCCCCCCAACCCCACACCGAGAAGCTCGCGCCACATCGCGAGCGTCTCGGCAACCTCCCTGGATATTATGGTCTGCATTGCTGCGGCTCAGAAACGCGAGAGGCAGCAGGAGGTTTCTGCGCGGCCCAACGCCGGGAGTCGAGACGGAGACGCCAGGCCTTTCGGACTTAAACTCTTGGTTCGTTTCAGATTTCCGGGCAGCGTCCTCCCAGGAACGGGGTCTCCGGGAGGAGTAGAATTGGGCCCTTTTCGCCCTCCTGTAAAACGGGAGAGAGACAAAGTACCTGAGGGAGGAGTTTGTGTGAAATGAGAGAATTTAAGGACATTTATATAGCGCCTTTCACGACCTCAGGACGTCCCAAAGCGCTTTACAGCCAATGAAGGACTTTTTGAAGTGTAGTCACTGTTGTAATGTAGGAAACGCGGCAGCCAATTTGTGCACAGCAAGATCCCACAAACAGCAATGTGATAAACGACCAGATCATCTGGTTTTTTTTTAATGATGTTGGTTGAGGGATAAATATTGGCCCCAGGACACCCGGGGAGAACTCCCCCCTGCTCTTCTTCCAATAGTGGCCGTGGGATCTTTTACATTCACCTGAGAGGGGCAGACGGGGCCTCGGTTTAACGTCTCATCCGAAAGACGGCACCTCCGACAGTGCAGCACTCCCTCAGTACCGGCACCGGGAGTGTCGGCCTGGATGATGGCGCTCAAGTCTCTGGAGTGGGGCTCGAACCCACGGCCTCCTGACTCCGAGCCACGGTTAAACTCAGTATTGGCTGCTGTGATGAGTTTGGGCCATCCGAGCAGGTGGCTCTCCTGCTCCTGCCCTAAGTGTGCCTAATCCTCACTAAAACACCTTTCGAAATTGTGTGTCCAAGTACAGAAATCACTAAAAGCCAGTGGACAGGGCTAATTGAACGCTGGCCTTTATCTCGAGGGCTGGAATACAAAAGGGTGGAAATTATATTACAGCTGTACAGAGCTCTGGTCAGACCCCCATCTGGAGACACTGCGTCCAGTTCTGGGCACCGTCCCCTCAGGAAGGATATATCGGCCTTGGAGAGGGTGCAGTGCAGATTCACCAGGGGCTAAAAAGGGTTAAATTACGAGGCCAGGTTGCAGAGACGAGGCTTGTATTCCCTCGAGTGTAGAAGATTAAGGGGTGATCTAATCGAGGTGTTTAAGATGATTAAAGGATTTGATAGGGTCGAGAGAGAGAAACTATTTCCTCTGGTGGGGGGAGTCCAGAACAAGGGGGAATAACCTTAAAATTAGAGCCAGGCCATTCAGGGGTGATGTCAGGAAGCACTTCCTCACACAAAGGGGAGTGGGAATCTGGAACTCTCTCCCCAAAAAGCTGTGGAGGCCGGGGGTCAATTGAAAATATCAAGACTGAGATTGATCGATTTTTGTTGGGTGAGGGGATTAAGGGTCACGGAACCAAGGCGGGTAGATGGAGTTAAGATACAGATCAGCCATGATCTGATTGAATGGCGGAACAGGCTCGAGGGGCTGAATGGCCTCCTGCTGTCCCTGTGTTCTTACTCGCTGGCTCGTCCTGTTTTGTATTTCTGACGGTTGTTCTCGGCACTGTTGCCTCGTTGGTGGATAAAATCCGCAATAAGAACACCAGAATCCGTTACTATCAGCTGGCGGAAGTGGCTGGGAATGAACGGGGACAGGGATTTAAACTTAGAGTAAAGGTGAATGTAACTTTCAGATGAGACGTTAAACCGAGGGCCCCGTCTGCCCCTCTCAGGTGGACGTAAAAGATCCCACAGCCACTATTGGAAGAAGAGCAGGGGAGAGTTTTCCCCGGTGTCCTGGGGCCAATATTTATCCCTCAACCAACGTCACTAAAAAAACAGATTACCCTTGGTCATTTATCTCATTTGTTGTTGTGGATCTTGCTGTGCGCAGAACCCTGTTTGCCGACATTACATCAGTGACTGCCCTTCGAAAGGGAGGGAATTTCAGACCTCGGGGCCCGGGCTGCTGAAGGCACGGCCGCCAATGGTGGAGCGATGGAAATCGGGGGATGTGCAAGAGGCCAGAATTGGAGGAGCGCAGAGATCTCGGAGGGTCGTAGGGGCTGGAGGAGGTTCATTGGCTGTAAAGTGCTTGGGATGCCCTGAGGTGGTGAAAGGCACTATATAAATGCAAGTTTATTAAGATCTAACTCCGACACGCAAGGAATATGAACCCAGGGAAGTAGTGGAAAGGGAGGAGGATATAAATTTTTAAACGAGTGATGAATACAATTTTGGAGGCAGGGCTATTAAGGGTATTGCGGTAAGGAGGCCGTGACCTTTGGGACTGGTCCAATGGATTGGGGGGGGGGGGTTGGAAATTAAAATATGTCCGACAATGTATCATGAACAACAAATTGCATTTATATAGCGCCTTTAATGTAAAAACGTCCTGAGGCCCTTCACCGGAGCGATTATCAGACAAAATCTGACACCGAGCCACATAAGGAGATATTAGGACAGGTGACCGAAAGCTTGGTCAAAGAGGGAGGTTTTAAGGGGCGTCTCAAAGGAGGAGAGAGAGGCGGAGAGGTTTAGGGAGGGAATTCCAGAGCTTAGGGCCCAGGCAGCTGAAGGCACGGCCGCCAATGGTGGAGCGATGGAAATCGGGGGATGCGCAAGAGACCAGAATTGGAGGAGCGCAGAGATCTCGGAGGGTTGTAGGGGCTGGAGGAGGTTACAGAGATAGGGAGGGAGGGGGCGAGGCCATGGAGGGATTTGAACACGAGGATGAGAATTTTAAACTCGAGGGGTTCCCGGACCGGGAGCCAGTGTAGGTCAGCGAGCGCAGGGGGTGATGGGTGAACGGGACTCGGTGCGAGTTAGGATACGGGGGGGCAGCAGAGTTTTGGATGAGCTGGAGTTTACGGAGGGTGGTCACTTTAAAACATCTAACGATGTATCGGGGTAACCACGGCCTCCTGGAATTTGCTCGATTGCTTGCGGGAGTTGGCGAGGAATTTCCCCAAGTTTTCTTTTCTGAAATCGGGGAGAGATTTGTTGTCTTCCCCCCCCCCCTCCCCCTCCCAGGAGGTGTCGTTGCCTGCGTGGGGGCAGGGCGGTATCTGGGACTCCATCCAACGGACCGGGGTGGTTGCAGACGAGGCCGTCTTCTCCTCTCCATGATTCATGGGGTGGGGTGCCCAGACCCGCACGCGAGACTCCAGGAGTGGGTCAGTCGGTCAGGGACTGGCCGCCACGGATAACTTGCTGGCTGCTGGCAGGCAGGGTCGGAGCTGACACTGATGTGAGCTAAACTTACCGACAACGGCTTCCCTTGCAGGTCCCAGGCGGGGCTGCAGCCTCCGTCCACTGTGTAGGACCTCGACTGCTGGTCTAGAGGTGCCTCCTCCATCCATGGGGAGCAGGGCAGTCTCCTCCTCTGCGTCCATCCCACCGACACAAACTCCTCCCCCCCCCCCCTTCCCCCACCCATCTTGTCCTGCCACCTTCAAAGATTTGTGTACATACACCCCCAGGTCTCTCTGTTCCTGCGCCCCCTTTAAAATTGTACCATTTAGTTTATTTTGCCTCTCCTCGTTCTTCCTATCAAAATGCATCACTTCACACTTGTCTACGTTAAATGGAAGTCCTGGATGAATCTTAGCCTCCCACGCCCCCCTGACTGGACCCTCCATCGGAGAGAGACACCTGGGCCCATCCCCGATTCAGTGCCAGCTGCAAGATACCCACCGGGCACAGAGCAGCCTCTGCCCTTCGCATTGACCAACAGATCCTAGCCTCGGTGCCCGTTTCCTCTCCGAACGCTCGCTGCGGGTAATGTAAGATGGATGCACCAGCTCCTCCAGGGAAGGGGTTGGTGCTTGCGATGGGGATTACTCTATCCGTACCCCACCCCCCCGCCCTCGTCTCGATCTGCCTTTCCGGGCCGCTGGAGCCTGCTCTACTTTGCCAGGTTTTCATTCTCCTCCCCTCTCCCATTTAGCTAAGCTCTTTCCACCTCTCTAATTTCCTCTCATCAAACCTCCTTTGGTCTCTCGCTATTTTCAGCTGATGGCCCAACACTCAGCGCCAGCTCCAAGTCACTAATAAATCCAATCGGGAATTCAGGAGAAACTTCTTTACCCAGAAAGTGGTGAGAATGTGGAACTCGCTACCACAAGGAGTAGTTGAGGGGAATAGAATAGATACATTTAAGGGGAAGCTCGATAAACACATGAGGGAGAAAGGAATAGAAGGATAGGCTGATAGGGTGAGATTAAGAGGATGGGAGGAGGCTCGTGTGGAGCATAAACACCAGCATGGAGCAGTTGGGCCGAATGGCCTGTTTCTCTGCTGTACATTCGATGTAATTCAAGTGCCTCACCAGTTCCATTTTAAACGTTGACTGAATCAGGAGGTCGTGAGTTCGAGCCCCACTCCAGAGACTTGAGCCCCATAATCCAGGCCGACACTCCCAGTGCCGGTACTGGGGGAGTGCTGCACTGTCGGAGGTGCCGTCTTTCGGACAAGATGTTAAACCGAGGCCCCGTCTGCCCCCTCTCAGGTGGATGTAAAAGATCCCACGGCCGCTATTGGAAGAAGAGCAGGGGGGAGTTCTCCCCGGTGTCCTGGGGCCAATATTTATCCCTCAACCAACATCACTAAAAAAAGACGATCTGGTCATTATCACATTGCTGTTTGTGGGATCTTGCTGTGCGCAAATTGGTTACCGTGTTTCCTACATTACAACAGCGACTACACTTCAAAAGGCTGTAAAGTACTTTGGGACGTTTTGCGGTCATGAAAGATGCTATAGAAATGCAAATTCTTTCAGGAAAGGTCATTGCCCTCTGAGGGGGGGGGAATAATGAGGGGAATTAAACCCCCTCGACCAGTCCCGCCCGTGGGTCCTTCTCCCACTTGCAAACGTGATAAGTGAATTTCGACCCCTCAAAAAGACCCTGCACCTTTTATGTTTTATTATCGATCTGCATCTGTTCCATAACCACTACACACGCACACACATACTGGCCGCGTGCACGCGCACACACGAACAAACACGTGCGTAGTGCGCGCACGCAGTGACAAAACAATCGGAAAGCTGTCCGAAGAAGACGATAGTGCAAACAGGCGGATTCAGAGGCAGCCCGTTTAAACCCAGGAGAGGCCAGCCCTGCTTAAGGGGTTTGAACAAAAAAAAGCAAAAAAGGGGAAAAAATAAAACTGTATTGTGCAGAAAGGTGCAAAGTTACCAGGAGGAAGAGGGAGGGGAGGAACATTTGGGAAAAACTGGGAGGACGCAGGCGTCAGGATTTGGAGGCTGTAACATTGCATTGTAAAACGGGATGAAGGTAACGTACAGTGACTGTCAGTAATCGAGTCCTTCCTCGTCTTCGCCTCCCACCGTGGCTCCATCACTGCGAGGGGGCGTCAGCTCGAGAAGTGGGGGGGAAGCTTTATTTACACAGAGTCTGCACACGAACCCCCTACTGCCCCACCCGAGATCCAAAGTTGTACTGCACCCCTCAAAAAAATCACACAGGACCCTCCAAAGCTATCGACCCCCACTGCACCCACCCCCCCTGCTGACTTGTGTCAAGTTAACAGTCACTTCTTGGCACCTCACCCAAGCCCCAGTGAGTTCCCTCCTGTCCTCACACAGCTGTTCGGGCATGGGGGGCATTCGGGTGAGGGGCAACGGATAAGGACCGTGGGGGGGGGGGGGGGGGGGGAAACTGAGGTCCCACCGCTGACTAACTCCGCCCGAAGGACAATCGTGATCGAGTAAGCAACCAAGCTGGAGAGAGAATTGGGCCGAGGCAGGTGTCTGGTTTGAGAAAGAGTCATTTTATTTTAATTCTTGCTCGTTTATATCAAAAAAGAGAGAGAGCGCTTACTTCCCATATCCAACTTATTTTCACCAGCCGGCACGGCAGGTCACTCATGGGTTAATACCCCCCCCCCCCCCCCGGAAGGGGTTGCCAACAACTCCAGGACTGCCCTGGAGTCTCCAGGACGCTTGCTGCAAGCAAATCCGGGAGAAAAATCATTGGACGCGTTTAAAAAAACGTGTTTTTTTTTTCCATTTTCTTGTTATAAAAATATTGGGAGATTGGGAGGGGGGAGAAAAAAGGCTGTTTGTGACTGGGCGAGGCGACTGGAGGTCATATGACAAAGCCTCCAGCAATATGTCCAGGCAGAGTTGGCAACCCTTCTGCCGGCTTACTGCGCTACTGACTCCGTTCTTCCCGCCCTCGCCAGTCGCAGACGCCCCCCCCCGCCGCCGTCTGTCGCGGGGAGCGGCTAGACGGTACCGGGCAGGGCTCGGGGGGGGGGGAAGAGAACGGGGAAGGAAAAGGACGGACGGCGAGCTGGAAGACCGAAAGAGCGGATGTTTATCGCGGATCGATGGGCGGGAAGTGCTTACTTTGGGGAACGCCCGCAAAACGCTCCCCAAGAGGGGGCGACTATATACACACACACACACACACACACACACACACATACAGACCACCCTCCAAACAATACAAGTCCTAACAACAGTGCTTATAAGAGAGGGTCGGACTGTATTACAAAGCACAGCAGAGGCAAAGCAGAATACTGGTAAGGTTGGGGTCCTTTATTACAATACAATAGTTACGGACTTGCTGACAGACTCCTGCGCAGGTAAGATGGTGGTAAATAAAACCAGGGGGTAGAGAGGCTGGTGAACTGATGACGACCCCTTCCCCCAGACACCTCCTCCCCCCCTCTTAGGAGTGGCTGCGCAGACCCTGTGACCACTCGCTCCAAGGACTAACGCCATCCTGCTGGTTACTTGGGCAGACATAATGTTTATTAATCTGTCATCGCAAAGCATCACCAACTCACTCCTTATACAGTGCAATCCATCTAAATGCATAATGTTTCACTGAATGAACACGCCTTAAAATGCATGAAGTTCTTCAGTTCCAAATGGTCTAACTCACAATAATGGTTCTTAAACGCATTAACACTCTTTTTTTTTTATATATAAACACATAAAATTACTTTGTATAGACATCACTAGATTTCCCCACTGCATTCACTTGCTGAAACCCGCCCTCCCCCGTGTCTCCCCACCCCCTCCCATCCTCCCTCCCCCGCACTTTCTACTGTAACTGTCCCAGGACTCCAAAAAAAAAACAAAAAAAAAAAAAAAAAAAAACGACACCTTCCCGGAGCCACTAAGTTTCCTTTTAAAAACACGGACGGCCTATTTCCAGCGAGGCTGAGGTCAGTCAGGCCTCACCGTGCCCCTGGCGACCAGTCCATAATATTGCGTGCCGCTGCCAGAAGGCCGTGCCCCCTCCCAGAAGGCCGTGCCCCCCTCCCTTCCCTCCCTCCCACCCACCCTCCCCATGGCAGGTCACATAATGCCATGTCCGGTTTGACTCCCTCCCTCCTGCTCCTGACCCGTGCTCTTCCACTGCTTAAATAAACCTTTGAGGCAGAGGGGGGGGAAAGGGAGGAAGTGGGGGGGGGGGGGGGGGGGTGTTTATTCAAATTGTAGCCTCCTGCCCTCACCCACTACCCCCTCTTTCCCCCCGCCCCCGCTGCAGGACTCCCGCCCGGTATCAAGAGCTGGCCGTCCGATCAAAAGCCAAAAGTAACAAGGGGTGCAAAAAATTGCGGTCAAGAGCCCACTTTCCCGGGTCTTACTGATTTCCCCCTTTTGAGGGGGGGGGGGGGGGGGGGGGGGGGGTTGGGGGAGAAAGACTTAAGTAAAAGAAAATTAAAAGATTAGAAAAGCACCATCTGAGAGAGAGCGCCTCGCCGGCCGCAGAGCTTAAAAACACGGGCGGTTAGACAGTGATTGAGGCTATTCCGTGTGGACTGCTCAGGATTTTTAAGATTGGGCCGGGGTGGGGGTTGTTGAAAGATTAAAATCCCCATTGAACAGGTCAAGGGGGGAGGGGGACATGACATCTCCGCAAACAGGAGGGGAAATTCATCAGCAGCGCGTGAGAGGACGGCTCGAACCGAGGGTCCAGGTGGCGGGGTGGGACCCTCGCGATTCCAATCTCAGCTCCGACCGGGGGTTTGTATTTTGAGGGGGGGGGGGGGGGTTGAAAATCGAGCTCCGCCCAGACCTGGGACCAGGAGTCCCCTCCGCTGTCGCTGGGGACGCTGTGCCTCCGGCCAGCTGGGCCCAGCGGAGCCTTCGACGGTCGGGCTCCTCGTAGCCCCTTTCCGGGGTCGGGGGGGCCGCACGTACATCCGAGATGGGGGGGGGGGGGGGGGGGGGGGGGAGACCCTAGACCCGGGCCGGGCTGGACAGCCGATTTCAGACACCGGGGACCCGCCTCCTCCTCCTCAGCGCGCCACAGCCCCCTGCGGCCGATCCCTAACCCCCCACCCCCCCCGCACCAGGTCCCCTTGCGGGCGCCAAGGTCGAGAAAGAAAACAGCCAGAAAAGGTCTTCAGAGTCTCTATTTTTAAAAAATTTTTGCACAGCCCGAGGGCGGACGAACGAGAACTAATTCCGTCGGCCTGTGGGGTTTGGAAAACAGCCCCCTTCCCCCTCGCTCACCTCCCTTCCTCCTCCTCCCCCACCCCCCCCCCCCAACAAACACACACACACACACACACACACACACACACACACAGAGTGCCCTGCTGACCGGGAATGTCGAGTCTCTTGTACTGCCTCGGGCAATGAGTTGAAGTAGTAGCCATGCAGTGTTGGTAGCACCGTCTGTATATGTACACGATGGATAGGCCGATGCCAGCTCACCCTGTACCCCCCGAGCAGGACGCAGACGTCTTTGGAGGGTGGTGGCGTGGGATCTCAGAGAGGGGGGGGGGGGGGAAGGGAGGAGAGAGAAAGAGAGAGAGAGAGGGGGAGGAGGGGGGGGGGTGGGGGGTGGCGGCTGTTGTCTTTTCTTTGTCTTTTTTGTCCGTCCGTCAGATGGTGGGCTGCCCGAGCGAGCAGGCGTCACCGAATACCCGAGTGCCACAGCGAGAGAGTTAACGGGCCCTCGGCTCGAGACGTCAGCTGTCGGCGGTGCTGTTGCTGCTGCATCCTGCGGGAGAGGTGGAAGAGAAAGGAAGGAGAGGTCAAGGCAACTAACGAGGTTCGCGCGCAGGCTGCCAACCCCCGCACACACGGAGCCACACGCCCCGCCCCCCCCCCGCTGGAGTGGTGAGCGCTCTCTGGGACCCGTCCCGAAGGGCCCTCGCAGGCAGTCAATGCGAGGGTGGGGGGGGGCTATTCGACTGTGGGGGGAATCGCGCCGGCTTGGGCACTCGCTCCACATACGGAGCCCCGCCGATCGCAGCACCCGGGCTGAGCGGAGTTCACTCAGCTCAGAGTGGGGGCGGAGGGGGCTTTATGCGGCCTGTGTACCACACCAGACGGGGCCTTTAAACGCTGAGCCATGGGGGGGGGGGGGGCGGTCAGGAGGGATTTAAAATATGGAACTCGACTACGAGGCAACCAGACTGGGAGAGGGGCAGGGGCTATAGCTTCCACCTACAGCCCTCCGCACAGGGAGAGGAGCCCGTTTCCCATTCGGCCCGTCGCCCCTGTGCCCTCTCTCTCTCTCTCGGAAATCACCCTCCTCTTCGTCCCGTTCCCCAGACCTGATTAATTTGTTTCTTTTACAGACTTTTCTTTGCTTCCCTTTTAAATTGTAAACAATTTTACAACACCAAGTTATAGTCCAGCAATTTTATTTTAAATTCACAAGCTTTCGGAGATTTTCTCCTTCCTCAGGCAAATGTTTCAAGAGCTCCTTGAAGCCTACGCATTTATACATATAGAACAATACATGGTGTTTACAGACTGCCCCTGCAACTGCCCGTTGCCAAGGCAATCACCGTGTTCAGACAGAGAGGTGTTACCTGCAGAACCCCCGAATACACATTCAACAAAAAAACAAACAGGGAAAAAAAACAGAGAAAAAAAAAACACAGAGAGAGGCAGAAACATCCGGAAGGCAGAGAGAGCCAGCAAATGACCCATTATATTAAAAACAGATAACATTTGTTCGCTGGTGGGGTAACGTGTAGCGTGACATGAACCCAAGATCCCGGTTGAGGCCGTCCTCATGGGTGCGGAACTTGGCTATCAATTTGTGCTCGACGATTTTGCGTTGTCGTGTGTCTCGAAGGCCCTTTTAAAAGTTATGGATTCTGCTTCCCTCACTGTTTCTGCTCGGGCATTCACTGCCCTAACAATCCTCTGCATACATATATATATATATATATACACACATACAGTGTCCTGACTTCTTCCCTTGTTCTTTTGATGATGACCTTTAATTGCTCGGCGGAGACTGGAGCAGGTCAGAGTTGGATCTGGCCTCAATCCGGGATCACCGTCACCCTCTCCCGAGCCAGTTAAACACAGCCATGAGGGGACGGGGGCCGTGCGCCACGGGGGAGGGGGTGTGCAACTAGCTGGCAGAGAGGTACCATAGGAACAGGAGGAGGCCATTCAGCCCCTCGAGCCTGTTCCGCCATTCAATCGGACCATGGCTGATCTGTATCCGAACTCCATCTACCCGCCTTGGTTCTGTAACCCTTAATCCCCTCACCCAACAAAAATCGATCAATCTCAGTTTTGATATTTTCAATTGACCCCCGGCCTCGACAGCTTTTTGGGGGGGAGAGAGTTCCAGATTCCCACTCCCCTTTGTGTGAAGAAACGCTTCCTGACATCACCCCTGAACGGCCTAGCTCTAATTTTAAGATTATGCCCCCTTGTTCTGGACTCCCCCCACCAGAGGAAATAGTTTTTCTCTCTCTCGACCCTATCAAATCCTTTAATCATCTTAAACACCTCAATTAGATCACCCCTTAATCTTCTATACTCGAGGGAACTCTGCCAGCCCATGGCGCACTGGTTGCTATGCCAGTGTTGCCCAGTAACCACGACGAGATTCAACCCAGAGGCACCCTGGGCTATTCCGGGCTCCGAGATTCAAACGTCTCACAACGCCTCGACGACGGAGACGTCCCAGCCCAGGGTAAGCACAACACCTGGGCTCTCTCCGCAGAGGCACTTGCTCAAACGGGGCACGAGGGCTCTGAGTCAGACGTTACTCCCACCCCCACAGCAAAACGTTACAGGGACAGTCGGGCGGAGGGGGGACACCTCTCAACTATTGCCAGCTGGACGCAAACTCAAGGCAGGGCGACGGCCCGACTCCCGAACCGAGGGGCTGCACCGCGACAGTGGGCACCACACGCACAGGGCACCCTCTCCGCTCGGGCGCGCTGTGTCTGAAACCTTCACACGAGGGCCCCACTTCAACCGTCAAGGCCTTGGAGAGGGCGCGGAGGAGATTTACTTGGATGGTACCTGTGTTGCGGGACTTCAGATTGAGAGAACCGTCATGGAATGATACAGCACAGAGGGAGGCCATTTGGCCCATTGTGCCTGTGCCGGCTCTTTCACAATTAGTCCCACTCCCTCCTGCTCTTTCCCCGTAGCCCTGTAAATTTTTCCCCTTCAAGTATTTCTTCAATTCCCTTTTGAAAGTTATTATTGAATCTGCTTCCACCGCCCTTTCAGGCAGCGCGTTCCAGATCATCACAACTCGCTGCGTAAAAAAATTCTCATCTCCCCCCTCTGGTTCTTTCACCAATTATCTTAAATCTGTGTCCTCTGGTCACCGACCCTCCTGCCACTGGAAACAGTTTCTCCTTATTTACTCTGTCAAAACCCCTCGTGATTTTGAACACCTCGATTAAATCTCCCCTTAACCTTCTCTGCTCCAAGTTAGTGCACTGTGGGCAGTTTTGGGTGCTCCATTATAGAAAGGACATTAAAGCGTACAGTGTCGATTCACCAGGGCCATGCCAGAGATGGGAAACTGTAGTCATGAGGAGAGACTTGAGATACTGGGACTGTTTCCACTGGAGTGGAGAAGGCTCAGAGGGAGATTTAATGGAGATTTTGAAACTGCTGGAGGGTTTTGATAATCTTTCTCTAGTCTCCCTGTTTCCTGCTGTCGGGGAGTCAGTGACGAGGGATCATCAATTCAAAATTCTCACTAACGCTCAGGTAAGAAGTTGGAGAAATGTCTTTCCACAGAGGGTTGTTGGGGGTGGAATGATTAGTTGAGGCAGAGATCATTGTATCTTTTAAGGGAAAATTAGATAAATATTTGAAGCAGAGGAAGAGACAGGGCCATGTGGAGGGAGTGGGGCAGTGGGATTAGTTTGGGATTGATGCAGGGCTATGGGATTAGTTTGGGATTGATACAGGGCTATGGGGAGGGAGCAGGGCAGTGGGATTAGTTTGGGATTGATACAGGGCTATGGGGAGGGAGCGGGGCAGTGGGATTAGTTTGGGATTGATACAGGGCTATGGGGAGGGAGCGGGGCAGTGGGATTAGTTTGGGATTGATACAGGGCTATGGGGAGAGAGCGGGGCAGTGGGATTAGTTTGGGATTGATACAGGGCTATGGGATTAGTTTGGGATTGATACAGGGCGATGGGGAGGGAGTGGGGTTAGTTTGGGATTGATACAGGGCTATGGGATTAGTTTGGGATTGATACAGGGCTATGGGGAGGGAGCGGGGTAGTGGGGTTAGTTTGGGATTGATGCAGGGCTATGGGGAGGGAGCGGGGCAGTGGGATTAGTTTGGGATTGATACAGGGCTATGGGGAGGGAGCGGGGCAGTGGGATTAGTTTGGGATTGATACAGGGCTATGGGGAGGGAGCGGGGCAGTGGGATTAGTTTGGGATTGATACAGGGCTATGGGGAGGGAGCGGGGCAGTGGGATTAGTTTGGGATTGATGCAGGGCTTTGGGGAGAGAGCGGGGCAGTGGGATTAGTTTGGGATTGATACAGGGCTATGGGGAGAGAGCGGGGCAGTGGGATTAGTTTGGGATTGATACAGGGCTATGGGGAGGGAGCGGGGCAGTGGGATTAGTTTGGGATTGATGCAGGGCTTTGGGGAGAGAGCGGGGCAGTGGGATTAGTTTGGGATTGATACAGGGCTATGGGGAGAGAGCGGGGCAGTGGGATTAGTTTGGGATTGATGCAGGGCTTTGGGGAGAGAGCGGGGCAGTGGGATTAGTTTGGGATTGATACAGGGCGATGGGGAGGGAGCGGTGCAGTGGGATTATTTTGGGATTGATGCAGGGCTATGGGATTAGTTTGGGATTGATACAGGGCTATGGGGAGGGAGCGGGTCAGTGGGATTAGTTTGGGATTGATACAGGGCTATGGGGAGAGAGCGGGGCAGTGGGATTAGTTTGGGATTGATGCAGGGCTTTGGGGAGAGAGCGGGGCAGTGGGATTAGTTTGGGATTGATACAGGGCGATGGGGAGGGAGCGGTGCAGTGGGATTATTTTGGGATTGATGCAGGGCTATGGGATTAGTTTGGGATTGATACAGGGCTATGGGGAGGGAGCGGGTCAGTGGGATTAGTTTGGGATTGATACAGGGCTATGGGGAGAGAGCGGGGCAGTGGGATTAGTTTGGGATTGATACAGGGCTATGGGGAGGGAGCGGGGCAGTGGGATTAGTTTGGGATTGATGCAGGGCTATGGGATTAGTTTGGGATTGATACAGGGCTATGGGGAGAGAGCGGGGCAGTAGGATTAGTTTGGGATTGATGCAGGGCTTTGGGGAGAGAGCGGGGCAGTGGGATTAGTTTGGGATTGATACCATAAGAGATAGGAGCAGTAGGCCATTCGGCCCCTCGAGCCTGCTCCGCCATTCAATGAGATCGTGGCTGATCTGATTTTGACCTCAACTCCACTTTCCTGCCCTTTCCCCATATCCTTTGACTCCATTGCTGATCAAAAGTTTGTCTAACTCAGCCTTGAATGTATTTAATGACTCAGCCTCCATAGCTTTTTGGGGTAAAGAATTCCAAAGATTCACGACCCTCTGAGAGACGAAATTCCTCCTCATTTCTGTCTTAAACGGGCGACCCCTTATTCTGAGACGATGCCCCCTAGTTTTAGATTCCCCCATGAGGGGTAACGTCCTCTCAGCATCTACCCAATCGAGTCCCCTCAGAATCTTGTATGTTTCAATAAGGTCTCCTCTCATTCTTCTAAACTCCAATGAGTATAGACCCAACCTGTTCAATCTTTCCTCATAAGACAACCCTTCCATACCCAGAATCAACCTGGTGAACCTTCTCTGAATTGCCTCCAATGCAAGTATGTCTTTCCTTAAATAAGGGCACCAGAACTGTACGCAGTACTCCAGGTGTGGTCTCACAAGCACCCTGTACAGTTGGAGCATGACTTCCCTGCTTTTATACTCCATCCCCCTCAAAATATAGGCCAATACTCTGTTTGCCTTCCGGATTACCTGCTGCACCTGTATGTTGACATTTTGTGTTTCATGTACGGGGACACCCAGATCCCTCTGTACCGCAGCTATAGGGTTATGGGGAGAGAGCGGGGCAGTGGGATTAATTTGGGATTGGTACAGGGCTATGGGGAGAGAGCAGGGCAGTGGGATTAGTTTGGGATTGATACAGGGCTATGGGGAGAGAGCAGGGCAGTGGGATTAGTTTGGGATTGATACTGGGCTATGGGGAGAGAGCAGGGCAGTGGGATTAGTTTGGGATTGATACAGGGCTATGGGGAGAGAGTGGGGCAGTGGGATTAGTTTGGGATTGATACAGGGCTATGGGGAGAGAGCAGGGCAGTGGGATTAGTTTGGGATTGATACTGGGATATGGGGAGAGAGCGGGGCAGTGGGATTAGTTTGGGATTGATACAGGGCTATGGGGAGAGAGCGGGGCAGTGGGATTAGTTTGGGATTGATACAGGGCTATTGGGAGAGAGTGGGGCAGTGGGATTAGTTTGGGATTGATACAGGGCTTTGGAGAGTGGGGCAGTGGGATTAGTTTGGGATTGATACAGGGCTATGGGGAGAGAGCGGGGCAGTGGGATTAGTTTGGGATTGATACAGGGCTATGGGGAGAGAGCGGGGCAGTGGGATTAGTTTGGGATTGATACAGGGCTATGGGGAGAGAGTGGGGCAGTGGGATTAGTTTGGGATTGCTCGAGCAAGGAGCTGGCAGACGTTAGGCAGATTTGGAGAACGAGTCGAGTTCAGACAGCAGGGCTATGGACTCACCTTCTGGTTCCTCCCCGTCTAGGCTAGGGGCGGGCCCCCATATCCGAACCGTGCCGTCATCGGAGGCGCTGGCCAGCATGGAGGGGATCTGTGGGTTCCAGCTCACGCAGTTGACTGTGCGCGTGTGGCCTGTCAGTTCTGCCACCGGCAGCTCGCTCTTTCTGTGCCAGATGTAGACTTTATGGTCTGAAAATTCGAGCAAAAAGGTCGAAGAAATATTTCCGGCATTTGAAAAAAACTCTGTAAACAGTGTAAAGAAAGACCTGCATTTATATAGCGCCTTTCACGACCTCAGGGCGCCCCAAAGCCCTTTACAGCCAATGATGTACTTTTTTGAAGTGTCGTCACTGTTGTAATGTAGGAAACGCAGCAGCCAATTTGTGCACAGCAAGATCCCACAAACAACAATGAGGGAAATGACCAGATCGTCTGGTTTTTTTTTTGCGAATTGGCCAGGACACGGGGAAGAACTCCCCCCTTCTCTTCTTCCAATAGTGGCCGTGGGATCCTTTACGTCCACCCGAGGGGGGCAGTCGGGGGCCTCGGTTTAACGTGTCGTCCGAGAGACGGCACCCCCGACAGTGCAGCACTCCCTCGGTACTGGCGCTGGGAGTGTCGGGCCTGGATTGTGGGGCTCAAGTCTCCGGAGTGGGGCTCGAACCCACGACCTCCTGACTCAGAGGCTCGAGCACTACCCACTGAGCCACGGCTGAGACGGCGTGGTGCAGGAATCAGGGAGCAGCCCGTCCGACTCGGATTAATGATTTCCCAAACTCGTGTGCATGTTCCTCCAATCCCGACTGCCATTTAATTACTGAAAACAAACTGCGGGAAGGAGTGTACACCCCATCTCTCCTGAAGGCGCCGACTCTTTCTGGCGGGAGGGGTTCCACACGGTCCAGGGGGTGCCCACTGGCTACTCTCAGTTGCAAAATGGCAGGTTCCTCAGGCGTCTTGAGCCTGGACGGTGGCTATTCGACCGTGGGGGGCGGGATGTGCTGCTAAGCAGGTCAGGGCCTGGTGCAGTAAGACGAGAGCAGCAACGGGGCCCGCAGAACTACAGGCGCTAAGCAACTGTACTGGTGGCACTAATCCGGTGCCATAAGATGAAGTGATTGGAGTCCCCCCCACCCCTCTTTATTTCCAACCCCCCTCCCCCCACTTTCTCTCGTGTACCTGATCCCTCTCGCCCTACCGAAGGCGCCGATTCTCGCTGGGTTACGGGCTCCTCCCGCACCGCGCGCCCAGAAGCGCGAGATATTCGACCGGGAGAGGCTGATTTAAACCCCTTCCCTCCCTAAGCCGGAGGCAGAGTGTAGGGTCGCGATATTCCTCAGCCGGGGTGGGGGGGGGGGCGACGAGAGTCTTGGACCGGATGGGGCACGTGCCCGCTCCAGCTCTTCACTCGAAGAGCCCCGCGTCCCTCAAAACCCGAAGGTCACCTACCTTCGCTGCCGCTTGCTATAAAATCCTCGCTCGTGCCCCCGAGGCAAGAATGAATTGTATAAAAGCCTTGGGTGACACCCTGGTATTTCTGTAGTAAAACTCGATCTTGTAAATCCCAGAGATGAACCCCCTTGAGGAGGAAGACAAAAAAAAAATAAAAGAAACACGTTAGGCTCAGTGTAGTGGCGGACAGGTGAGAGGGCAAAGTTCAAAGGATCACACTGCAAAAAAAGAGACAGCAGCGTCTCAGATGGTTCACCAATACCTCACCCAAATAGGAAGGTGCATAGCAATTCAAGTGAGGGAGGGAGGGTCGGGGTGGGGGGGAAAGAGAGGGAAGGGAAGAGGAAAAGTCCAAACACAGAAGCCCCGGGGGCTCACCTGAGTGGCAACGTTTAGCAAGGCTAGCCGTCCGTTTCTGGAAACAGTGAAAGACATGACGGGATGGTCCTCTTGTACACTGGAAGAAATCGCAAGGAAGAAGAAAGCCTGTCAGTTATAAGCCAAAGAGCAAACGCTGGCGTGATCACCAAGCTTATTCAGCGAGTACGGACCGAGTGCAGCCTTCAGGCGAAGCGGGGTAAAAGGAGCAGGGGGTCATTAGACCCTGGCGCTCCCACATAATTCAATCTCCATTTTAACGTCGTACATTCTGTCTTATGTACTTCTGTCATACTTTTCCCATTATAAATTCCTATGTTCACATTTGTAATGGAAACTGTCTATGTAAACAAACCAGTCACGCTATAATTGCACCCACCCGCCAGTGGTGGCGCTGCAGCACCTTTACTGGCGAGAGGGTATAATTAAAGCGTGAAAAGTTTACATAGGCAGTTCCCATTATAAATGTGAACACAGGAAGTTATAACGGGAAGAGTTATAGAAAGTGCACACAGACCAAAGATGTTTAATATCTTAATTATATAGAATCACAGAATGATACAGCACGGAAGGAGGCCATTCGGCCCATCGTGCCTGTGCCACTGTACCAGTAGTCCCACTCCCCCCTGCTCTTTCCCCACTCCCCTGCAAATTTTTAGCCTTCAAGTATTTATCCAATTCCCTTTTGAAAGTTATGATTGAATCTGCTTCCACCGCCCTTTCAGGCAGCGCATTCCAGATCATCACAACTCGCTGGGTAAAAAACATTTCTCATCTCCCCTCTGGTTCTTTCGCCAATTACAGTAAATCTGTGTCCTCTGGTTACCGACCCTTCTCCTTATTTACTCTATCAAAGTTATTCCTTTCAAAGAGCCAGCACAGGCATGATGAGCCAAATGATCTCCTTCCATGCTGTATCATTCCATGATTCTAAAACCCCTCATGATTTTGAACACCTCTATTAAATCTCCCCTTAACCTTCTCTGCTCTAAGGAGAACAATCCCAGCTTCTCCAGTCTCTCCACATAACTGAAGTCCCTCATCCCTGGTACCATTCTGGTAAATCTCCTCTGCACCCTCTCCAAGGCCTTGACATCCTTCCTAAAGTGTGAGGCCCAGAATTGGACACAATACTCCAGCTGAGGCCTAACCAGTGATTTATAAAGGTTTACCATAACCTCCTTGTTTTGTACTCTATGCCTCTGTTTATAAAGCCCAGATGCTTTTTCAACAGCCTTCTCAACTTGTCCTGCCACCTTCAAAGATTTGTGTACGTACACCCCCAGGTCTCTGTTCCTGCATTCCCTTTACTATCCTCCTCATTGTTTACTACATTTCCGAGTTTCGTATCATCTGCAAACTTTGAAATTATCCCCTCTATACCCAAGTCCAGGTCGTTAATATATATCAAAAAGAGCAGTGGTCCTAATACTGACCCCTGGGGAACACCACTGTAAACTTCCCTCCAGTCTGAAACACAACCCTTCACCACTACTCTCTGCTTTCTGCCCCTGAGCCAATTTTGTATCTACGCTGCCACTGTCCCTTTAATCCCATGGGCTTGAATTTTGCTAACTAGTCTATTATGTGATACTTTATTAAAATCCTTTTGAAAGTCCGTATACACAACATCAACCGCACTACCCTTATCAACCCTCTCCGTTACTTCATCAAAGAGCTCAATCAAGTTAGTTAATGCTTCAATGTCATGAGATACTCTTAACTCCAATTACTCCTACAAAGGACGGTCCCGCAACTCCCTATATTTCAAAGCACAGAATGGTCTCTCCAAACACGACCCAAGCTCAAAAGCAACTTTCAAAGGGAATGGATACATACTTGAAGAAGGAGGCAGGGCTATGGGGAAAGAGCGGGGAGTAGGACTCATTGGACAGCTCTTTCAAAGAGCTGGCACAGGCACGATGGGCCCAATGGCCCCCCTTCTGTGCTGGAAAGGTTGGATGCCTTCCACAGTTCACACAGATTTCACTCAGTCACAATCCGGCAACCGAGTTATGCTGACACTTTGGTGTCACCCTTGGCAACCAGGCACAGAGGAAGACTGAACAGGCTGGGGCTCTTTTCTCTAGACTTTCTTCGTCACTCACCTGATGAAGGAGGAAGCCTCCAAAAGCTTGTGATTTTAAATAAAGCTGTTGGACTATAACATGGTGTTGTAAGACTCCTTACATTAGAAAAGAGAAGACTGAGGGGTGACCTGATAGAGGTCTTTAAGATTATGAAGGGGTTCGATAGGGTAGACGTAGAGATGATGTTTCCACTTGTGGGGGAGACCAGAACTAGAGGCCATAAATATAAGATAGTCACTAATAAATCCAATAGGGAATTCAGGAGAAACTTCTTTACCCAGAGAGTGGTGAGAATGTGGAACTCACTCCCACAAGGAGTAGTTGAGACGAATAGAATAGATACATTTAAGGGGAAGCTCGATAAACACATGAGGGAGAAAGGAAGAGAAGGCTATGCTGATAGGGTGAGATTAAGAGGGATGGGAGGAGGCTCATATGGAGCAAAAACACCAGCATGGAGCAGTTGGGCCGAATGGCCTGTTTCTGCACTGTACAATTCTATTCAGTGTAACACTGCAACGTCAGAGAGAAAATGAGGCAATTCAACTGCAGATGGCCAGCAACGACAAAACCTGCATCTGTATTGTTTCCATTTGTCTCTCTTACCTTGTTCACCTTCATTGCTTTCTGTTTCACCCTTGCCCCCTACCGTATCGCAGACCTTCCCTTTTGTTCCTCCTTTCCCTCGGCTCTGTACTTGCTTAAAAACATTAACTCTATAACATCTTCCAGTTCTGACGAAAGGTCAGCGACCTGAAACGTTAACTCTGTTTCTTTCTCCACAGGTGCTGCCCGAGTTACTGAGCATCTCCCGCATTTTAATTCTGCATTTATGTCGCATCTTTAACTTGGTGAAACCTCCCAAGGTGCTAAAGCTGTTCCCACAACCGTGACCAGGACACTTCAGCTCCTGGTGTGTACCGAACCGCACCAGTCGGAGTATAATACCGCAGGGTTGTATCATTTACTTGTAGCCTCTTTGCTCAACTGCTCATGGCTGTCAGGGAGCAATGTGATTTAAACACTGTCCTCTCACCTTGGGATTTTAATCCAGCCTGTTGGGCGGAGAGTCTCGTCTGTTGGTTGTCAAAGTCAGGTTCGGTCAGTTTCAATACACCTCCGCGTGAGCACGAAACTCCCACTCGTTTGGCACACGGGAAAACAGAATGCGGAAATTCAGAGGGGCAGTCTTCTAGGGGGGAGGCACACTGTTCAGATAGTGGAGAGGGAGCTTTACTCTGTATCTAACCTGTGCTGTACCTGCCCTGGGAGTGTTTGACAGGACAGTGTGGAGGGAGCTTTACTCTGCATCTAACCCGTGCTGTACCTGCCCTGGGAGTGTTTGACGGGACAGTGTAGAGGGAGCTTTACTCTGTATCTAACCTGTGCTGTACCATCCCTGGGAGTGTTTGATGGGACAGTGTAGAGGGAACTTTACTCTGTATCTAACCCGTGCTGTACCTGCCCTGGGGGTGTTTGATGGGACAGTGTCGAGGGAGCTTTACTCTGTATCTAACCCGTGCTGTACCTGCCCTGGGGGTGTTTGATGGGACAGTGTGGACCTTTTGACTCAATTGAGACTTTTAAAATAAAAAACATCGAGACGACAATGGCATCATTGAGGACAAGAACTTCCTGTCCAAGTCTCGCACCATGAAAGTTTCGAACTGCAGCTGTTTCAGTCAGCTTGGCTCAGTGCGTATCTCTCTGCCCTCCGACTCAGAAGGTCGTGGGTTCGAGCCCCACCCCATAACCCAGGCCGACACTCCCAGTGCCAGTACTGAGGGAGTGCTGCACTGTCGGAGGTGCCGTCTTTCGGATGAGACGTTAAACCGAGGCCCCGTCTGCCCCTCTCAGGTGGATGTAAAAGATCCCACGGCCACTATTGGAAGAAGAGCAGGGGGGAGTTCTCCCCGGTGTCCTGGGGCCAATATTTATCCCTCAACCAACATCACTAAAACAGATTATCTGGTCATTTATCACATTGCTGTTTGTGGGATCTTGCTGTGCGTAAATTGGCTGCTGCGTTTCCTACATTACAACAGTGCCTACGCTTCAAAAGTACTTTGTCTATAAAGCGTTTTGGGACGTGCTGAGGTTGTGAAGGGTGCCATATAAATGGGAGTTCGTTCCTGGTTTGTGTAGTTTCTGATTTAAACCTGAAAAGCCTTGGGATTTGACATTAATAAGAAAAGCTCTCACATGTTGCGGTCGGTCAGCTCCTCGAAATTGTATCCTCGTATCCGCTGGTGGGTATCCGAGGCCAGGATTGTTTTCCCGTCGTTCAGACACCACAGACACTGCACCCGGACGCCTTCCCACGAGTCCAGCACGTTACCGTCCAGGTCCTGGGCAGAGTTGAAAGAGCAAGCATGGGACGGTTAGCACTGTCAAGGTCGTAGACGCACCCACTGCTTGTCTCTCTCTCTTGCCCCGCCCACCCCAAGTCGATCAGCACCCAGGGCTCGGTCCAGACAGATTCGTTAACGTCTGGGGATTGCTGCGTCTCACCCTGCTCCCCCCTTCCCTCTGATGGGACGGACTTTGCCTCTTGCTCAGCCTTCTGAGATAACATATCCAATAGAATTCTTGGATTTGGGGGGGGGGGGGGGGTACGGAGGGAAGGGGGAGAGAAAAGGGAGAGAGGGGAGAAAGTCAAATCGGTTACCCCACTGCCCTATCCCGACGTTCCCAAGTGCTGTGCACTCTTGTTGCCTGCGAGAATCATTTTTTTTTAAAAATCGCAATCCCCCTTGCCCTGCTCCCTTATTTGTCTCCTCCCCCCTCCCCACCGGGAGGACTGCCTCCCGGGTACGGCTGCACGGACATGGGGCGCCCTCATCCCCTCCACTCCCCGCCCGAAGCTCTGCCTTGAGCGGCCAGGGTATCTGGATATTCGACAACAGAGGCATCGCAGCCAAGCCCGGGATTTTCTCACCCGGCGTCCACGCTTTCCAATTGGGGCTGGGGGGTGGATGGAGAGCAAGAGCGGGGAAGCCAGGCTGCCGGTGCGGTGCTCGGGGTCGGATAGCTCAGCCTGGATCTGGAACCTTTCTGCCTGCATGGGCGGTTTGATACTGGGGTACCCAGGGAGCGTGTGCCCCCTCTTTCTATCCCCAACCATTCCCCCCCCCCGAGTTTACAGTGCCTGCCACCGTGCCGGTTACTCACACACTGGTAGAACTGCCCTCGCTGCCCTCCGGTAACGAACCGCTTTCCGTCTGGATTCCACGCGGCACACGTCAGGCTGTCCTCGTGCGACTGGCTCATTTTGGTCCTTAGTTCCCCCGTCTGTGGGAGACAGCGTCGTCGATCACACAAGAGGTGGCTTTCAGGCCCGACCCTGCCCGCTCCCCTCCCCCCCCCCCCCCCCCCACCCCAAGGCCCGACCCTGCCCCAGGCCCGCTCCACCCCACCCCACCCCAGAACGAGGCGAGGCCATTCAGCCCGTTGCATGCCACGGCTGCCCCAACCCCCTGGTACGCATCAAACCGATCCCGAGCTGGCCTTCTTGCAGAGATTGCTCGCTGGGCCGCTTCAGAGGGCACTGAGTCAACTGCGTAGTGTGGGACTGGAGTCCTGTGTGGGCCCAGACCAGGTGAAGATGACGCGTTCCCTTCCCCTGGTGGGCATCAATGAACCAATTGGGTTTTTACGAAAATCCAGCAGCTTTTAACTGTTTCCAATGGCGGGAGGGTCGGTAACCAGAGGACACAAATTTAAGATAATTGGCAAAAGAGCCAGAGGGGGGAGATGAGGGGAATTTTTTTTACGCAGCGAGTTGTTATGATCTGGAATGCGCTGCCTGAAAGGGCGGTGGAAGCAGATTCAATAGCAATTTTGAAAAGGGAACTGGATAAATACTTAAAGGAAAAATTTACAGGGCTGCGAGAGAAGAGCAGGGGGGAGTGGGACTAATGGGTGGATGAGAGTGAGACGTGCAAGTACAGGAATGTGGAATCAGGACAGGAGGAGCTATGATGCCCCCCGTAGTTAAATAGCCTGCCACCGCTCACCACCTAGGCTTACAAGGCGCATGGCCACCTGTGCGAGGTAGGCGGAGGGCAGCCGGTGCCCGGCTCGCGGTGGCGCATTCAGGCAAGGGAAGGGGACAAAACCAGTGACGTGAAGGTGATACGAGGCTCACAACTAGAGGGGTTGGAGGGAGGGCAAAGAACGTGATGGGTTGGTGGGGGGGGTTACATTGTGCCCAGGACTCCCCAGCGTACCTGCACGTGCCAAAGCCAGAGTTCAGAGCAATCGTCGGGACCGCAGGCGATTAAGTATGTATCGTCCGGGCTCCACACGAGATACGACACTCCGTACGTGTGACCTTCCAATGTCTTGAGTAATTTCAGCTGGTGCGTTTCCTGAGAGAGAGAGAGAGAGAGAGAGAGAGAGATCACTGGGGAGGTAATGCCAGATACGGAGCAGGTCATGCATGCAAAGTGCACAAGCAACACAACAGCAAGCTGGTAAACACTGGAATTTCAATATCTGACTTCTTGAACTTCCTGAGAAGAAAGCTGCCTGGGTCTCCAGCCCGTTTGGGTGCTGGGGGGTCACGATGCAAAGCAAGCCAGTCAGCTCCAGAGAGAGAGAGGGAGGGAGGGAGAGGGGAGAGAGAGGGAGAGGGGATAGAGACAGGTACAATACTGCAGTTACTCCGTTCTCACCTGCCCAAGACACTGGCGATACTCTGCGCTCTATGCTTTTCGATTAACTTGGTAACAATCGGGACTTATGTAGGGCCTTGAACACAGATAAAATAACCTCAGATGCTTAACGGAGGTGTGGTGAGAATTGGACGCTGAGCCAAAGAGAGAAAGTGATTAGGAGGGTGATCAACGCATTCATCAAAGAGGTAAGTTTTACAGGGGAGAGAGAGGTGGAGGGGTTTAGGGAGGGAATTCCAAAGCATTGGGCTTAGTCGGCTGAAGGCACGGCCGCCAATGGTGGGGAGAAGAAAGGGGGAGGTACAAGAGTCAGTGGAACGGAGAGTTTGGGAGGGTTTGTATCACTGAAGGAGGGCGCTCTCGTGTGCTGATCTCCTAATTCAAGCGACCACAGCTCAGATCAGCGGAGTTTGGGAAGGGAAGAGGCACGTGCTCTTGTAGCTGCCACAAAGTTCCGAACGGTGAGTTCTCTACCAGGTGCCAAGGTTAAGAGATGGTGGCTGCAAAGATTTCGGGAGAGAGGTTGAAGAGCAGGGCCTCGAAGGCAGGCATCGCGGAATGACTCCTAGTGCCAAGTGCCAGCAGAGTACAGGATTAGTCAGACAAGGGAGGTAATTGTAAGGCTGGAGAGATGGGGTCCGAGGTCAGGGTTAAGGATCCCAGAACACTGGGACCAGTTCTGGGTCAGAAGTGGCCTCTACAAGATGGAACAGGGCTGGGAGCAAACTGAACCCATGAGCAGGTACAGTACGGGTTAGATACAGGGTAAAGCTCCCTCTACACTGTCCCATCGAACACTCCCAGGGCAGGTACAGGGTTAGATACAGAGTAAAGCTCCCTCTACACTGTCCCATCAAACACTCCCAGGGCAGGTACAGCATGGGTTAGATACAGAGTAAAGCTCCCTCTACACTGTCCCATCGAACATTCCCAGGGCAGGTACAGGGTTAGATACAGAGTAAAGCACCCTCTACACTGTCCCATCAAACACTCCCAGGGGAAGGAACAGCACGGGTTAGATACAAAGTAAAGCTCCCTCTACACTGTCCCATCAAACACTCCCAGGGCAGGTACAGCACGGGTTAGATACAGAGTAAAGCTCCCTCTACACTGTCCCATCAAACACTCCCAGGGCAGATACAGCACGGGTTAGGTACAGAGTAAAGCTCCCTCTACACTGTCCCATCAAACACTCCCAGGGCAGGTACAGCACGGGTTAGGTACAGAGTAAAGCTCCCTCTACACTGTCCCATCAAACACTCCCAGGGCAGGTACAACACGGGTTAGATACAGAGTAAAGCTCCCTCTACACTGTCCCATCAAACACTCCCAGGGCAGGTACAGCACGGGTTAGATACAGAGTAAAGCTCCTTGTATTCAGCTGCAGCATCTCATTGGGGCAGTGCAGTGGGCACGTTGCCAGGTGCTGAACAGCCTGCGGATGCTCAGTGTCTGGGCTCACAGCCGTTCTGGTGAGTCAGCCCACAAGCCGTCGAGTGGGGAAAACAGTCGAGCGGAGAGAGCCGTGCTGCAGCGGGGAGGTGGCCTGCGGCTCTCTCCGAGCGGCAAGGCTTGTAAACTCACCGGATCGACCTGCCAGATGATGACCGCGTTGTCCTTCGATCCCGTCGCCAGTTTCGTGCTGTCGTTGGAGAACTTGCAGAACCACACCTCGTTGCAGTGCTCGGTGAGAATCTGCCGGGTGTAGCAGGGAAACTGCCTCCTGTGGAGTCGGAATAAAACAGCAGGCACACACAATCAAAGGAGGTTTCAGGCTCTTCGCCACCCCCTACCCCCCCCGGGGGACGTTTTATCTCAACACCACACACCTCGTGAAGCTGGCTGCGGCCCACGCCACTGAAAGCTGCGTCTACACGCAGGATATACAATTCTTATCAAATCCCAGCCAGCAATCAATTGAGGTTAACAAGGGCTGTCACAACAGGAGAGATAAGTGTCATTGAGAAGCAAAAAAGAACTTTTGATATTAAAAACCTCTCCCCCGCACCCCACCTCCCATCATCTTTCTCCATTGTCAATTCCCGCGTCCGCATTTATAATGGGTATTGCATATGTAAACACGTCACGCTGTAATTGCACTCTTACGCCAGTGGGGGCGCTCCAGCCCCTTTTAAATTGGCTCTTCTCCCTAACAGTGCTGCGGCGAGGGTCCCGATTTCGCAGCTGCGCAGGCTCCATCTGCAGGGTGGAGGACGGGGGGGATGGGCAGAAGTCCCCCCACCACCGTCCCCGACCCACCCACCCACTGCCGGGGAGGATACCGCCCTGGACAAAATCCCGGCCTTTGACGTCGAGCTCTTCTCCTTCCCACCCCCACACAATCAGCCTTAGGGATAATCGGAGAGTGAACACCCAGACTGTGACAACAGCAGATGGAAGGCGGATGGGGGAAAGAGAGGAAGAGGAAGATCCCGCATTAGGTAACCATATCGGGGAGACCCCTCGTCAGGTTACAGTGTCGGGGGGAGAGACCCCTCGTCAGGTTACAGTGTCGGGGGAGAGACCCCTCGTCAGGTTACAGTGTCGGAGGGAGAGACCCCTCGTCAGGTTACGGTGTCGGAGGGAGAGACCACTCATCCGGTTACGGTGTCGGGGGGAGAGACCCCTCGTCAGGTTACAGTGTCGGGGGGAAAGACCCCTCGTCAGGTTACAGTGTCGGGTGGAAGAGACCCCTCGTCAGGTTAGAGCGTCGGGTGGAGAGACCCCTCGTCAGGTTACAGTGTCGGGGGGAAGAGACCCCTCGTCAGGTTACAGTGTCAGGGGGAGAGACCCCTCGTCAGGTTACAGTGTCGGGGGGAAGAGACCCCTCGTCAGGTTACAGTGTCGGGGGGAAGAGACCCCTCGTCCGGTTACAGTGTCGGGGGGGAAGAGACCCCTCGTCCGGTTGCAGTGTCGGGGGGAGAGACCCCTCGTCCGGTTACAGTGTCGGGGGAGAGACCCCTCGTCCGGTTACAGTGTCGGGGGAGAGACCCCTCGTCAGGTTACAGTGTCGGGGGAGAGACCCCTCGTCAGGTTACAGTGTCGGGGGAGAGACCCCTCGTCAGGTTACAGTGTCGGGGGAGAGACCCCTCGTCAGGTTACAGTGTCGGGGGCAGAGATCCCTCGTCAGGTTACAGTGTCGGGGGGAGAGAGACCCCTCGTCAGGTTACAGTGTCGGGGGGAAAGACCCCTCGTCAGGTTACAGTGTCGGGGGGAGAGACCCCTCGTCAGGTTACAGTGTCGGGGGAGAGACCCCTCGTCAGGTTACAGTGTCGGGGGGAAAGACCCCTCGTCAGGTTACAGTGTCGGGGGGAGAGACCCCTCGTCAGGTTACAGTGTCGGGGGGAGAGACCCCTCGTCAGGTTACAGTGTCGGGGGCAGAGATCCCTCGTCAGGTTACAGTGTCGGGGGGAGAGAGACCCCTCGTCAGGTTACAGTGTCGGGGGAGAGACCCCTCGTCAGGTTACAGTGTCGGGGGAGAGACCCCTCGTCAGGTTACAGTGTCGGGGGCAGAGATCCCTCGTCAGGTTACAGTGTCGGGGGGAAGAGACCCCTCGTCAGGTTACAGTGTCGGGGGGAAGAGACCCCTCGTCAGGTTACAGTGTCGGGGGGAAGAGACCCCTCGTCAGGTTACAGTGTCGGGGGGAAGAGACCCCTCGTCCGGTTACAGTGTCGGGGGGAAGAGACCCCTCCTCAGGTTACAGCGTTGGGGGTGGGGGAGAGAGCCCTTGTCAGGTTACAGTGTCGGGATCAGAGACCCCTCGTCCGGTTACAGTGTCGGGGGGAGAGACCCCTCATCCGGTTCCAGTGTCGGGGGGGGGGGAAAGAGACCCCTCGTCCGGTTACAGTGTTGGGGGGGGGGGGAAAGAGACCCCTCGTCCGGTTACGGAGTCGGGGGGGGGGGAAAGAGACCCCTCGTCCGGTTACGGAGTCGGGGGGGGGGGAAGAGACCCCCCTCGTCCGGTTACAGTGTCGGGGGGGGAGAGACCCCTCGTCCGGTTACGGAGTCGGGGGGGGGGGAAAGAGACCCCCCTCGTCCGGTTACAGTGTCGGGGGGGGAGAGACCCCTCGTCCGGTTACAGTGTCGCGGGGGGGGGGGGGGGGGGGGGGGCAGGGGATAGAGAGACTTGCCGCCTTTCTTTCCCCGGAGCCGTCCGCTCGCTGCCCGTTACGTTACCTGCTGCAGGCGTGGTCCATGAGCAGTGACACGGAGTCCAGGTTAGTGTCTGCTTTGGTGTTGTGGTAGAGACACCGGTCTCGCTGTAACTCCACAGCTTGTCGGAGCAGGGTCTGCAAACGACGGGGAGGCAGCATGACGGAGGGCGGTAGGTACGCTTCAAGGAGAAGGACAAAAGGGCCGTCAGTTTAGCGCTCATAGTTCAAACCCCTCCTCCCCCATCTCCAAACTCCCCCTCCACCCATGGGCGCTCGTTGATGCCCATTGAAGTCCTTGGGATGCTGTACACGTGCCCCAGTTGGAACGGCTGCGTTCGTGGTTCCCTGCGCAATTCGCAGTCTGGGCTGAGACAGAGGAGCCACAGTTGGTCTTGTGGGAAACCATAAAGAAATGCCTGACCAAATTGACTTTCTAATACACCTGAACCATAAAGCTGAAAAGCATGATGGATAAGTTGACCATGTTAGCTGACCAGCTGAATATAATAGAAAGAATGTATGTTTTAGTTCTCACCAAAGACACACAGAAGAGCTATTGTCTGCTTATGAGATAACTGTCTGACTAACAGCAATGAATGACCACACAGCCTTGAGACCTGAGTACAGAACTGATAATAAAGACAGTTTCTTAGGGGAAAGGCACTTTCCCAGGCCTGTGTTCAAAAATCACGAGGCAGTCATGAGGAACCAGAGGGTGGGTTCCCTATTTTGATTGACTAACCACTTGAACCAATAAAGAATGTACGTGTACGCCCATATTCTACGACAGGTGCGCGTAACTGAATTAACTGTATGAAAGTTAACTGTTTCCTCTGTTCGGTGAAGAGGTTATTCTGCCCATTGTGCAGAATATGCTTCCCTTGTATACAAGCTTCTTTTAATAAATTCTTACTTGTCTGAAAATAAATGTTTGGAGTTAATGCATTGTATATAATAGGTAATTAAGTTTTCGACAGTCTCAGTGCGTTTGGGTTATGAAACAGAAAAATTATTTGAGATTCATGTTACTGCTCTTATCCATTAACGGGGGGGGGGTGGGGGGTGCGGGGAGCGGGAAACTGGAGTAGGAGAGAGGGAGGGGAGACACGAGGGGGGAATCAGGTTTGAGTGTGATGCCTCCTGCAGTTGTATAGCCTGTTGATACACACACAGTTGTGGGCTCACGGATGATGATTGCTATTTGAATGAGGTATTGGGTGTGGCTGATACTCATGGAACCTGATCCCCAGCAAGAGGTAGTGCCCTCAGGGGGAGAAACAAAGCAGAAAAACATTTTTAATATGTGTGCTGATCGGGCTGAATGCTAGAACATTTAAAACACTCCCTCTACACTGTCCCATCAAACACTCCCAGGGCAGGTACAGCACGGGTTAGATACAGAGTAAAGCTCCCTCTACACTGTCCCATCAAACACTCCCAGGGCAGGTACAGGGTTAGATACAGAGTAAAGCTCCCTCTACACTGTCCCATCAAACACTCGCAGGGCAGGTACAGGGTTAGATACAGAGTAAAGCTCCCTCTACACTGTCCCATCAAACACTCCCAGGGCAGGTACAGCACGGATTAGATACAGAGTAAAGCTCCCTCTACACTGTCCCATCAAACACTCCCAGGGCAGGTACAGCACGGGTTAGATACAGAGTAAAGCTCCCTCTACACTGTCCCATCAAACACTCCCAGGGCAGGTACAGGGTTAGATACAGAGTAAAGCTCCCTCTACACTGTCCCATCAAACACTCCCAGGGCAGGTACAGCACGGATTAGATACAGAGTAAAGCTCCCTCTACACTGTCCCATCAAACACTCCCAGGGCAGGTACAGCACGGATTAGATACAGAGTAAAGCTCCCTCTACACTGTCCCATCAAACACTCCCAGGGCAGGTACAGCACGGGTTAGATACAGAGTAAAGCACTGTTACCACCTCATGCCTCAGCCCCTGCCTGAGACGATCACACCCCCCACCCCAGCACTAGTGCAGAATTTTTTCCATTCCCCGCACCAGCCATCCCTGGTGAGGCTGGCAATTCGTGCCAAATTAGGGGCAGTGAGCCCTTGCCCACTGTGAGCTGGACTGAGACGGCCCGATACGTTTCACATGGGACCATTATGGCCAGGGGATAGAGGATACTTTGATCCCTTTAGCAAGAACCATTTCTTGCCCTAGCCTCGAGAGGTGGGACATTGAGAACAAGTCACCATTTAGAAAGCAGCGTTAAAGGTTACAATCCAAGCTTTAGGTTTGGCTTCTGTCCTCTATCCAATGGCCACCCTGCACCTTCAGGAGAGGAGAGGAGACAATGAAGGGGGAGACTTTGCTGGACTTACTGTGAAGCTTATCCAGGAGCTTGGTACGTGATATGTTGCCCTTTCCTTCCCATTCTGCCTTCGCTCGGAGATCGTCCGCATCGCTACACATCAGGTACCTGATCAGGAAAGCAAAGCAAATGTATTGAGTTACATCGAAACTACAGCACAGAAACAGGCCATTCGGCCCAACGGGTCCATGTTGGTGTTTATGCTCCACACAAGCCTCCTCCCTCCCTACTTCATCTCACCCTATCAGCATATCCTTCTATTCCTCTCTCCCTCATGTGTTTATAGCTTCCCCTTAAATGTATCTGTTCTATTCGCCTCAACCACTCCTTGTGGGAGCGAGTTCCACATTCTCACCACTCTCTGGGTAAAGAAGTTTCTCCTGATTTATCAGCGACTATTTTGTATTTATGACCTCTCATTCTGGTCTCCCCCACAAGTGGAAACATCTTCTTTACGTCTACCCTATCGAACCCTTTCATCATTTTGAAGGCCTCTATCAGGTCACCCCTCGGCCTTCCCTTTTTTTTTTAAAAAGAGAAAAGAGCCCCAGCCTGTTCCGCCTTTCCTGATAAGTTATATCCTCTCAGTTCTGGTATCATTCTTGTGAATCTTTTCTGCACCGTCTCCATTGCCTCTACATACTTTCTATAATATGGAGACCAGAACTGTGTAGAAATACCCACATTTTATTAAAAAACCTTGCATAGAAATCAGAAATTTACAGCAAAGACAGAGGCCATTTGGTCCATCGTGTCTGTGCTGGCCAAAAAAGAGCTTGATCCCACTTACGGCACTTTGAGTGCACATCCGAGTACTTTTTAAATGAGTTGAGGGTTTCTGCCTCTCCCACCCTTTCAGGCAGTGAGTTCCAGGCCCCCACCACACTCTGGGTGTAAAAATTTCTCCTCAGCTCCCCTCTAATCCTTCTACCAATTACTTTAAATCTATGCCCCCTGGTTATTGACCTCTCTGCTAAGGGAAATAGGCCCTCCCTATTCACTCTACCTAGGGTTCATAATTTTATACACCTCAATTAAATCTCCCCTCAGCCTTCTCTGTTCCAAAGAAAACAACCCCAGCCTATCCAATCTTTCCTCATAGCTAAAATTCTCCAGTCCTGGCAACATCCTCGTAAATCTCCTCTGTACCCTCTCTCTCTAGCACTTCCTGCCCACAAATCTTACTTCCTGTCGTCACCCTTTTCTGTCAATTTTTCCCATTGCCATTTGTAGTGTCAACATTTCCCATTCAATTTTCCTATGTCAACTGTCACGATGTAGTGGCAGGTTCTGGCCAGCAGGTGGCGCTGTGGGGTCGCGTTTCGGAAGTCGCTCTCCCAACCCCGTCGCCACCTTGTGTACAGATGAACATATTCATCAACACACCATGGGTGAATCTACAGGTCAGTGACTCGGAGTACTTATGGTGCTCATGTGTCAGTCATCAAGGCTTTAGGCTCAAGGAGGGGTGAAGGCCCTTCAGGCAGTTTTCTGCCCAGCTTGCGCTGCCCAAGGGTGCTGCTGAAGCCTGGCGTCCATCAGACTTGCCCCAGAGTTCCACGTCGGACCGTAACAAAGAACAGAAAGAGAAAGAACTTGCATTTATATAGCGCCTTTCACGACCTCAGGACGTCCCAAAGCGCTTCATAGCCAATAAAGTACTTTTGAAGTGTAGTCACTGTTGTAATGTAGGAAACGCGGCAGCCAATTTGCACACAGCAAGATCCCACAAACAGCAATGTGTTGATGACCAGATAATCTGTTTTAGTGATGTTGGTTGAGGGATAAATATTGGCCCAGGACACCGGGGAGAACTCCCCCCCTGCTCTTCTTCCAATAGCGGCCGTGGGATCTTTTACATCCACCTGAGAGGGGCAGACGGGGCTTCGGTTTAACGTCTCATCCGAAAGATGGCACCTCCGACAGTGCAGCACTCCCTCGGTACTGGCACTGGGAGTGTCAGCCTGGATTACGGGCTCAAGTCCCTGATGGCTCCAATCGACATCATTCAACCTATCCTCAAAGGCCATGTAGCGCCTTGGGAGGGAGTGGGTGAATATAATGGGGGAAGAGAAGAGTCTGGGAGGCAGTTTGTTGGTTGAGGCCAGGAGGGGGGGGTTTTGAGATATAACAGGGAGCTCCAGCCTCCAGCCGTGGTGGTGGGTATGGGTCAGGATTTACCTGGGTGGGGGGTGGCTTCAGACCTGGGGGGCATTTGGTAGACAGTTGGGGGGTGAATAATGGGTTGCAGGACAATTGATTCTCTCTCTCACCTGAGTGTCTGAGGTGCAGAGACCTTGTTTAAGAGTTTCCAAGCCAAGCTCCGGAGGACTCTACACTTGTAGGGTTTCTGTTTCGCCCATGAGGTGTGAGCTGTGGCTCAGTGGGTATTTCTCTCTTGCCTCTTAGTCAGAAGGTCGTGGGTTCGAGCCCCACTCCAGAGACTTGAGCCCCATAATCCAGGCTGACGCTCCCAGTGGCAGTACTGAAGGAGTGCTGCACTGTCAGAGGTGCCGTCTTTCGAGGTAAGACGTTAAACCGAGGTCCCGTCTGCCCCTCTCAGGTGGATGAAGAAGATCCCACGGCCACTACTGGAAGAAGAGCAGGGGAGTTCTGGCAAATATTTATCCCTTAACCAATATCACTAAAAACAGATGATCTGGACATTATCACATTGCTGTTTGTGGGATCTTGCTGTGCTCAAATTTTCTGCTGCGTTTCCTACATTACAACAGTGACTACACTTCAAAAGTACTTCATTGAATGTAAAGTGCTTTGGGATGCCCTGAGGTTGTAAAGGTGCTGTATAAATGCAAGTCTTCCTTTTATAAAGAGCACCTTCTCTTCCCCCTGTTGGAACAAATCCCATTTACCCAGGCCGAGAAAGCCCAGACACAGGTTGGCAGTCACAGTGCAGGGACCTCGCCCTGTCTCCAAACCAGCTGGAACAGCGCACCATGCCTCCCACTGCTTGTGCAGCTCAAATGGCTCTATTAATCAGGGCAGTGGCCTGCCGGGTTATCAGGAGCTGATTGGGAAGGATCGCAGTCCCTCCCAGTGACAGGTTTAAGATTACGAGATCTAGTGTCAGGGATGAGGGACTTCAGTTACCTGGAGAGACTGGGATTGTTCTTCTTAGAGCAGAGAAGGATGAGGGGAGCCACAACTGGAGGATTGTGTCCAGTTCTGGGCATCGCAGTTTAGGAAAGATGTGAAGGCCTTAGAGAGGATGCAGAAGAGATTTACTAGAATGATTCCAGGGATGAGGGACTTTAGTTACATGGATAGACTGGAGAAGCTGGGGTTTTTCTCCTTGGAACAGAGAAGGTTGAGAGGAGATTTGATAGAGGTGTTCAAAATCATGAAGGGTCTGGACAGAGTAGAGAGAAACTGTTCCCATTGGCAGAAGGGTCAAGAACCAGAGGACATAGATTTAAGATGATTGGCAAAAGAACCAAAGGTGACATGAGGAAAAACTTTTTTTTTTACACAGCGAGTGGTTGTGATCTGGAATGCACTGCCCGAGGGGGTGGTGGAGGCAGATTCAATCATGGCCTTCAAAAGGGAACTGGATAAGTACTTGAAAGGAAAAAATGTGCAGGGCTAAGGGGAAAGGGCGGGGGAGTGGGACTAGCTGGATTGCTCTTGCCTAGAGCCGGCGTGGACTCGATGGGCCGAATGGCCTCCTTCTATGCTGTAACTTTTCTATGATTCGATAGAAGTGTTCAAAATCACGAAGGGTTTAGATAAAATAAATACAGAGAAACTGTTCCCATTGGCGGAAGGGTCAAGAACCAGAGGACACAGATTTAAGTTAACTGGCAAAAGAACCAAAGGCGAGACGAGGGAAAACTTTTTTTTTTAAACACAGCGAGTTGTTATGATCTGGAATGCGCTGCCTGAAAGGGCGGTGGAAGCAGATTCAATAGTAACTTTCAAAAAGGAATCAGATAAATACTTGAAGGGAAAAAATTTGCAGGGCTACGGGGAAAGAGCGGGGGAGTGGGTCCAACTGGATAGCTCTTACAAAGAGCCAGCACGGGCTCGAAGGGACGAATGGCCTCCTTCTGTGCTGTAACCATTCTATGATTCTAGGCAGACTCCTCCAGGTTCCATTAGTGAGCTCGGCTGTCTGGGACCTGGAGTTGTGCAGGCCCTGCCTGGTTCAGCTTCGCCCTGTCTGCCACGGAGCTGCCAAACGCCCATCGTCAGGTGTGTCACCTTGGAGCTTTGGCCCTTCTGCCTCGCCCGGGGGTGCTCGGGCCAACTGGAGTGCCCCCAAGTGACAGGAAGCTGAGACCTTCTGTTCTGTATATTGAGCAGACTGCGGCTGTAACAGCTGAGAAAGCAGGTTCACTTCTCTCTCTCTCTCTCTCTCTCTCTCGCCCACCCAAAAAAAGGAATCCATTTAAAAGAAGTATTTCTCAGGTTACAGTCTCGGTTGTAGTCGACGATCTCCGAGTTGGGTAGGAACATAGGAATAGGAGGAGGCCATTCAGCCCCTCGGGCCTGTTCCGCCATTCAATTAGACCGCGGCTGATCTGAATCTTAACTCCATCTGCCCGCCTTGGTTCCGTAACCCTTAAGAGCCAGGACAATGAACCTCAGTGCCTCGTCTGAACTGCAGCGTGGGCAGTGGGTGTGCAGGAAGCATATCTGTGATGAGCCGCAGCCACTCTTGTGGGTGGGGGACGGGAGATAATTCGCTTTCACAGATGTGAGAATAGGAGATAAACAGCAGAGGACCCATTTTTCTCAAATTATACTATTTTGTGGGTTTAAGGCTGAAGCTGGCATTTACTCAAACTGGGCCCCATCTCCCCAGCACTGCCCACAGGCCTCCCCACCACCGAGGGCAAGGGATACAAGGAATGGCGTAGTGAGCATCGGCCACAGCGGGGCTGTTCACCCGCTTGTTGTCGGATCTCCGCATTCTCAGCGTTTCGCTCCAGGGTCAATCTCAGGAATGTTACGCCCCGCAGTAATGGGATTGGGGGGGGGGGGGGGGAGGGGTCTGTGTCTGTGATTCCCCCACACACAGTGATGGGACGGGGGTCTGTGTCTGTGATTCCCCCACACACAGTGACGGGACGGGGGGTCTGTGTCTGTGATTCCCCCACACACAGTGATGGGACGGGGGTCTGTGTCTGTGATTCCCCCACACACAGTGATGGGACGGGGGTCTGTGTCTGTGATTCCCCCACACACAGTGATGGGACGGGGGGGGTCTGTGTCTGTGATTCCCTCACACACAGTGATGGGACGGGGGGTCTGTGTCTGTGATTCCCCCACACACAGTGATGGGACGGGGGTCTGTGTCTGTGATTCCCCCACACACACAGTGATGGGACGGGGGTCTGTGTCTGTGATTCCCCCACACACACAGTGATGGGACGGGGGTCTGTGTCTGTGATTCCCCCACACACAGTGATGGGACGGGGGTCTGTGTCTGTGATTCCCCCACACACAGTGACGGGACGGGGGGTCTGTGTCTGTGATTCCCCCACACACAGTGATGGGACGGGGGTCTGTGTCTGTGATTCCCCCACACACAGTGATGGGACGGGGGTCTGTGTCTGTGATTCCCCCACACACACAGTGATGGGACGGGGGTCTGTGTCTGTGATTCCCCCACACACAGTGATGGGACGGGGGGGGTCTGTGTCTGTGATTCCCCCACACACAGTGATGGGACTGGGGGTCTGTGTCTGTGATTCCCCCACACACAGTGATGGGACGGGGGTCTGTGTCTGTGATTCCCCCACACACAGTGATGGGACGGGGGTCTGTGTCTGTGATTCCCCCACACACACAGTGATGGGACGGGGGTCTGTGTCTGTGATTCCCCCCACACACAGTGATGGGACGGGGGTCTGTGTCTGTGATTCCCCCACACACACAGTGATGGGACGGGGGGTCTGTGTCTGTGATTCCCCCACACACAGTGACGGGGGGGGTCTGTGTCTGTGATTCCCCCACACACAGTGATGGGACGGGGGTCTGTGTCTGTGATTCCCCCACACACACAGTGATGGGACGGGGGTCTGTGTCTGTGATTCCCCCACACACACAGTGATGGGATGGGGTGGGGGGCGGCGGTCTGTGTCTGAGGATCAAATCCTCCTCCTCGTGGAGGAGCTGGATTGCAGCCATCAATGATTATCTATTGCTAAACAAATTCGCTCAGTAATCAAAGTCTCGAGCAAGACCAAATACTCCGCGGTTCTGAGTAGAATGGGAACAGATCCAGTGGAGGTGCAGAGTAATTCGAGCAACTAAAAACCAACACCTAAAAACAGATGATCTGGTCATTATCACGGTGCTGTTTGTGGGATCTTGCTGTGCGCAAATTTGGTTGCCGAGTTTCCTACATCACAACAGTGACTACACTTCAAAAATACTTCATTGGCTGTAAAGCGCTTTGGGACGTCCTGAGGTCGTGAAAGGCGCTATATAAATGCAAGTTCATTCTTTCTAAAGTAATTAACAGAAAGCTTACCTAAATATCAGGGCTAGTGGAGATATTCTCGTGGTCATAGGATGTTAGATCACTGTCAGAAGTGAGCCCTAAGATACAGAAGCTGAAAAATGCAGAAAAGCATCGTAGAAAAGACCCAGAAAGACACTGGGGAGAACTCCCCTGCTCTGCTTCCAATAGTGCCATGGGATCTTTTACATCCACCTGAGAGGGCAGAGGGGGCCTCGGTTTAATGTCTCATCCGAAAGACGGCACCTCCGACAGTGCAGCACTCCTTCAGTGTCAGCCTGGATTATGGGGCTCAAGTCTCTGAGGTGGAGCTCGAACCCACGACCTGCTGACAGAGGGGAGAGAGAGTGATACCAAGGAGACACTTCCTGCATCTCATACATCCTAACTCGCACCGAGTCCCGTTCACCCATCACCCCCTGTGCTCGCTGACCTACATCGGCTCCCGGTTCAGCAACGCCTCGATTTTAAAATTCTCATCCTCGTTTTCAAATCCCTCCATGGCCCTTGCCCCCTCCCTATCTCCGTAACCTCCTCCAGCCCCTACAACCCTCCGAGATCTCTGCGCTCCTCCAATTCTGGCCTCTTGCTCATCCCTGATTTCCATCGCTCCACCATTGGCGGCCGTGCCTTCAGCTGCCTGGGCCCTAAGCTCTGGAATTCCCTCCCTAAACCTCTCCGCCTCTCTCTCCTCCTTTAAGACGCTCCTTAAAACCTACCTCTTTGACCAAGCTTTTGGTCACCTGTCCTAATATCTCCTTCTGTGGCTCGGTGTCAAATTTTGTTTGATAATCGCTGCTGTGAAGCACCTTGGGACATTTTACTATGTTAAAGGCGCTATATAAATGCAGGTGGTTGTTATTGTTGTTTACAAGGGCAGACTTATTGGAGGCTAATTGCCCTGTAACTGGTCGTAACCAGGCGTGGTTTGGCTGTGAACGCAGTGGCCCTTTTACAGAGTTTACGGAGGCCCCGTTCCCCTTTCACTCACCCGCTCAGAGCGTGTATTCGATCGGTATTGTACTTCAGCGGCGTCAGCTCGAACCGGAGCACCTGCAGGGCTTCGAGCACCTTCCCGTCGTCCAGGAACTCCATGTACTTCTGCTCCAGCAGCAGGAACTTCATGCGCTGCGTGGAAAGCACCAGGGTGTTAAAGGGGGCCCCCCCCGCCGCCGCCACTGCACGAGCCGCGGAGGACCGCAGCCACGGTCCGCCAGACGCGCCGTTCCGTAGACGGGAGGGCCCCGGGTTCGAGCCGCCACGAGCCTTTGGGTCTGTGAGGGAGGGGAGACAGGTGGTGCGATCCCCCCTATATCTCTCTCGTCCTATCTGGGTGGTGGGCGCCGGGAAGGGCAGGATCAGGCAGGGCTGTGATGCCCCCCCCACTTCTTGGTCGGGTGGCCCATCGACAATCCCCACGATGGGCCTCAGGTGAAGAATGGCTACTGGGAGTGAGGGGCCAGTGGGCAAACGCCCACCTACGTGACCCGTAACCCCAGCATCAGAACTTTATTGTTTTAAGGGAAGGTTAGAGAGAGGGAGGGGGAAAGAGAGAGAGAGAGATGGTGGATACAAATGGGGCGTCGAGAGGCACATGAAGCAGCAAAGGCAGGCTTGCGAGTGGCACTACCTCCCCATACCACGTGCTGGGCAATCGAGCAACAGGAGGGGCAGGAGGCGATATGCCCACATGATGGCACATACTCGCCCCGACGCAGTTGGTCACTGGGGCCGGGCCTTCGAAGTACGTACTGCCAAATTTAACTGCAACTTTTGAGCTGCTGGTACAATGCCGTGCTCTCTCGGTGGCTCGGAGGGTACTTTAAACAGAGAAAGCTCGGGGGTCTCTCCCCCTCCTGCGACCAGAGCTCGCCTCTCAGCACCCGCTCGCTCAGCCGGCTGCGGCGATGGCCCACCCAGATACCTTGGCGCTGCCCCACCCCTGCGGGGCCCTGTGTTCTGGGGGCTGGTGGCACGGGCACACGGTGAAAGGGGAGGTGCCCGCCATCCTGCGCCTTCCACCGGTGGCTGAGGTCGGAGGAGCCGGGTTTGTTGGGGGGGGGGGGCGGCGACAGGATCGGAGTACCGACGCAGCGAGGGCGTACGGAAGATGAATCGTACAACGTGCCAGCACGCCGAGGGCAGTGCAGCTCTCCTGAAGCGTGGGAGCGTCGTGCACACACACACGCCCCACCGTCTCAGCCTGGGAAACAATGCCAGTGCTTTCTCCTGGAGTGGCCAGAGGAGCTCTGCAGCTCGCACAGGGGGAATGGACAGTCACTTCTCCTCCTCACGGGGTTAAAACAAACTCGATTAGCGTAATGTTAAATGGACCGTGTTCTCGGTCACCCAATGCTCTCCCCCCCACTCCTTACCACAATGGCCTGAGGCAAGTGCACCAAGGACTTGAGTTCAGTGAGGTCAGCTTCAGCCTATAAAAAAAAAGATAAACACTGCAGTCAGCACACGCTGTCCATCTACTCCCCGCACAGCCCCTCAAGGTTGAATAAACGTCCCGATATGCGTGCCAAATATCACATACTGTTCCCCTTTCCGACACATCAAGCACACAAAGGTTAACCACTTGCTCATTATGTTTTATCGTCAAGCGCTCGACCCGTGAATAGGAACAAAGGAACAGAAGGAGGAGGCCATTCAGCCCCTCGAGCCTGCTCTGCTGTTCAATTAAATCACGGCTGATCTGCACCACAACTTCCCACCTTTGCTCCATGTCCCTTCATACCCTTACCCAACCAAAATCTATCTGACTCAGACTAGGGTAAAGCTGGCTGCAGTGTCCTCTCTGAACAATACTCTATTAACCGATCTGGACCCATCTCCAGCAAGCAGCAAGTAACTGAGCAAAAGCAAGCAGTACGGAAAGAGATGGCAGCAAGGGGAAGAAGTCACTGCACCAGAAGGGAATTATTTCCCTCTGTATGCACCCAGCGCCCATACCAAGCAACCCCAGGGCATAAACAGCACAGGTTAGATATAGAGTAAAGCTCTCTCTACACTGTCCCAAACACTCCCAGGGCAGGTACAGCACGGGTTACTTACAGAGTAAAGCTCCCTCTACACTGACCCATCAAACACTCCCAGGGCAGGTACAGCACGGGTTACTTACAGAGTAAAGCTCCCTCTACACTGTCCCATCAAACACTCCCAGGGCAGGTACAGCACGGGTTAGATACAGAGTAAAGCTCCCTCTTCACTGACCCATCAAATAGTCCCAGGGAAGGCACAGCACAGGTTAGATACAGAGTAAAGCTCCCTCTACACCGTCCCATCAAACACTCCCAGGACTTGCAGGGGGTCCCCGGGAGCGGGGGGTTAGGATTTACAGGGGGTCCCTGGGAGGGGGTCCCCAGGAGGGGGTTAGGATTTACAGGGGGTCCCCGGGAGGGTGTCAGGATTTACAGGGGGCCCCCAGGAGCGGGGGGTCAGGATTTACAGGGGGTCCGCGGGAGAGGTGGGGGTCAGAATTTACAGGGGGTCCGTCTCTGAATGCCTCTCCTTTGCTGCCTGCATTATTCCCAGTTTCTGTAGTTTGCGTGGCAGGATATTTAAGACAGGGGCCCACCGCTGGCAATGGTGAACACCGGCCTCAGGCACATTTATTGTCAGCGAGCTCGGCAAACCCTCCAACGGCCGGAAAACCCCGGGCTCACAACCTCCTGAGGTGGTGGCGCTCGCTTTATATGTACACTGATCCAAATGGAGAACCGACAGTGGGTGGTCGGACGCTTCCGTTACCTTTTCCCAGTCCCCCTCCGTCACGTGGTTCCGGAATTTGGTGGCCGACGGATGCTCCAGGCTGCATCCCGTCTCTTGCATCAGCTGCTCGACCGTTTGGCTGCACAGGGAGGGAGGGGAAAGAACAAGCAGGTGAGTCTCGGTCAAGTCGGCGGGAGGGGAGAACAGGAATACCGAATAAACTGAAAGCAACCGTCGCCCCCTCGACCTCCAGCCCAGCAAAGATCAGCAAACTCAGCACAGACCGAGACTGGGCCTTGCCTGCACTGCACGGCTCAGCAACACATTGCCTTTGAATCAGCAAGGGAGCTACGGGAATCCTATTTAAAGAAGAATCGCCTCTCATCTGCTTCAAAATTCATTTGCCCGTCCTCTCCCTTCCCGAAGACTCAGCTTTCAAAACACAAACTCACCCAGTGTCCGGCTCATTAGCAAAATCCCCGTCACCTCTAAGTCAGAAGGTCGTGGGTTCGAGCCCCACTCCAGAGCCTTGAGCCCCATAATCCAGGCCGACACTCCCAGTGCCGGTACTGAGGGAGTGCTGCATTGTCGGAGGGGCCGCCTTTCGGATGAGACGTTAAGCCGCAGAAGACGTGCTCGACCCCCCGTTCTGCTTTCCCCCCCCGCCTCTTTGGCCCCCACCCCAAGCCTCGAGAGCAAAGCTCATGTCAGAAATTGGCCAGGATGCGGAAGGCCTGGGGCCGGGTGGGGGGGGGGGGAGGGGAGAGGGAAGCCACAGCTTGGAGGTGCTGGGAGGCAGCAAGTGAGAGGGGGACACAGGGGGGGCGGGAGTGCGTGTTGGCCAGTGGGCTGGCATTTAAAAAGAGCGAAAGGCATCCGACAGGAGCATCGGCAATCAGAGTGGGCAGTCGCATTGCCCCCGATCACGGTCCACAACACTTTACGTCATGTGCCTCAGTGTTTAGGCAGGCACAAAATCTTCTCTCAGTCCCTGAACAAAGGGATCTTTAAACCCATCTGATCAAAACAGGCTCACGTCAGAAACCTTCAAACAAAGCTGCCACGTCTCATTCCCTTTCAAGTTCCAACACATCCGCACCCCTACGATATCTCATCACCCTTCAGAAGAGGGCACACAGCTGTCTTGTTAGGGAGCAGGCTCCACTCCCGACAGGCGTACGCTTGCGATGACTTTTGCTTCTGCTTGTTTTGAAACGCAGTCGGAGACAGGCGCCTTAGATTATAGCTTCTTGCTGTAAAGTCAGCCCCAAGCAGGACACGTTTGGATCGAGCCATATGCTGTGGAGCCTTTATTAATTTTACACATGTTCTCACACAGGAGAGCCCATATTTTTGCTGCCATGAGCTGATTAGGCTTTGCCCATCGAGCCTCGAGGGTGCGGGGGGGGCGCTGCCTATAATCACTGACCCCATTAAAATACTCATTTCTACTGCTGCTGCTACTAACAGCTGTTTTGATTGAGGATTTATTCATCAATGAGGCCTGTAACTGTAACTGGAACCGGTATAATATGGAAACAGGAGTGTTATATCACAGTAACTGGACCCTGTATAATATGGAAACAGGAGTGTTATATCACAGTAACTGGACCCTGTATAATATATACAGGAGTGTTATATCACAGTAACAGGACCCTGTATAATATATATACAGGAGTGTTATATCACAGTAACTGGACCCTGTATAATATATATACACAGGAGTGTTATATCACAGTAACTGGACCCTGTATAATATATACACGGGAGTGTTATATCACAGTAACTGGACCCTGTATAATATATATACAGGAGTGTTATACCACAGTAACTGGACCCTGTATAATATATATACAGGAGTGTTATACCACAGTAACTGGACCCTGTATAATATATATACAGGAGTGTTATATCACAGTAACTGGACCCTGTATAATATATACAGGAGTGTTATATCACAGTAACAGGACCCTGTATAATATATACAGGAGTGTTATATCACAGTAACTGGACCCTGTATAATATATACAGGAGTGTTATATCACAGTAACAGGACCCTGTATAATATATACAGGAGTGTTATACTACAATAACTGGGCCTTGTACAATATGTGCACAGGAGTGTTATTCTCAGTAACTGTGCCGTGACACTGGATGAGAATGTTGAAAAGGTCGTGTGAGTCACAAGCCAGTATTACCACTTACAAAGAGAGGCATTGAGTACAAAAGCAAGGAAGTCATAATGAACCTTTATAAAACACTGGTTCGACCACAACTGGAGTAGTGTGTCCAGTTCTGGGCACCGCACTTTAGGAAGGATGTGAAGGCCTTTGAGAGGGTGCAGAAGAGATTTACGAGAATGATTCCAGGGGTGAGGGACTTTAGTTACGTGGATAGACTGGAGAAGCTGGGGTTGTTCCCCTTGGAACAGAGAAGGTTGAGAGGAGATTTGATCGAGGTGTTCAAAATCATGAAGGGTCTGGACAGAGTAGAGAGAAACTGTTCCCATTGGTGGAAGGGTCAAGAACCAGAGGGCATAGATTTAAGGTGATTGGCAAAAGAACCAAAGGTGACATGAGGAAAAACTTTTTGTTTTTTACACAGCGAGTGGTTAGGATCTGGAATGCACTGCCCGAGGGGGTGGTGGAGGCAGATTCTATCATGGCCTTCAAAAGGGAACTGGATAAGTACTTGAAAGGAAAAAATTTGCAGGGCCACGAGGAAAGGGCGGGGCAGTGGGACTAGCTGGACTGCTCTTGCATAGAGCCGGTACAGACTCGACGGGCCAAATGGCCTTCTTCCGTGCTGTAACCTTTCTATGATTCTATACATATTCAGTGTCTTGTTCAATAACTCTCATCTGCATAATGTATTCAGCCATAGGGGCAGAGAGAGCTCAAGGCTGAGTAAACACACACACACACACTCTTGCAGTCTTGTGGCAGTACATCTGTACATAGAAATCTCCCTTCCAGGACTGGATGGTGCAGGCTGTTAAAACACAAGCTGTTCACCTCTGGGACCTGGCTTCGAACAGCGGACAGGATGAAAGTCCAGCGAGTGGAATGAATTCAGAGGCGACTAAAGCCAACTGCTGGTGCTCACGAGCAGGCTGCGGGAAACTGGCCACAATGTGAAAATCAATTAGCAGAGTGACTCAGACAACACTCATGTGGTGGGGAAGTATCACGATTGGTACAGTGAGGGGGCTGGAGGACTGGGGTCTGGTGTCAAGCCCCCACCTCACCCGTACTGAATAATGACTTGGAATTACAGTACTGTTTACCAGAGACAGGGACAGGTGGGACACTGCTGTGCACACTGGGAGCAGCGTGGCTCACAGGGGCAGTGCCAGTGGTCCAGATGGCACCAAATTTTCCTCAGTGACTCCAGGACCAGAGAGCAGGAGTGAGAAAGACAGAACAGAGTGTTTTCGAAATGACGAGAAGCTAGGAACTCTAGAGCAGCGGAGAGATTTAGGGGCCCAAGTGCATAAATCACAAAGAGCCAGTGGACAGGCACAACAAAATAATTAGAAAGGCCGATGGAATGTTGGCCTTTATCTCGAAGGCTGGAATACAAAGGGAAGGAAGTTATATTACAGCTGTACAGACTCTGGTCAGACCCCATCTGGAGACACTGCGTCCAGTTCTGGGCACCGTCCCCTCAGGAAGGATATATCGGCCTTGGAGGGGGTGCAGCGCAGATTCACCAGAATGATACCGGGGCTAAAAGGGTTAAATTACGAGGACAGGTTGCAGAGATGAGGCTTGTATTCCCTCGAGTGTAGAAGATTAAGGGGTGATCTAATCGAGGGGTTTAAGATAATTAAAGGATTTGATAGGGTAGAGAGAGAGAAACTATTTCCTCTGGTGGGGGTGGGCCTAACCTTAAAATTAGAGCTAGGCCGTTCAGGGGCGATGTCAGGAAGCACTTCTTCACACAAAGGGCAGTGGGTTCGAGCCCCACTCCAGGAGTTGAGCCCATAATCTTTCGGAGGAGACTGTAATCGAAGACCCCGGTCTGCCTGTTCAGGTGGACGTTAAAGACCCCACATCACTACTGACAGAAGAGCAAGGGGGGGGGTGGGGGTTCTCCCTGGTGTCCTGGGGCCAATATTTATCCCTCAACCAACACCATCAAAACCAGATGAGCTGGTCATTTATCTCGTTGCTGTTTGTGGGATCTTGCAGGCACAGAATGGTTGTCCCTATTTAACAAGTAGTTCAATACCTTTTCAGACATTTAGACAAAAATCATAGAATGATACGGCGCAGGCCATTCGGCCCATCGTGCCTGTGCCGACTCTTTGAAAGAGCTCTCCAATTAGTCCCATTCTGCTGCTCCTTCCCCATAGCCCTGCAATTTTCTGATCCCAACGCGCAATACAGGACCTGCATTTGTATAGCACCTTATCATGTCCTCCTGTCACCTAAAGCACTTCACAATTCATCACTCTTGAAGCGTACTCACTGTGCTGCATTTACCTACATAAGTCATTTTGAACACTGCAAACTCCCACAAACAGCAAATGAATAAATCTCTTTTTAGTGGTGCTGGTTGAGGGATTAATATTATCCAGGACACGGGGGAGAACTACACCTGCTCTCCGCACAACGTCACGGGATCGTTTACGGCCACGAGGGGGCAGACGGGGCCTCGGTTTAACGTCTCACCTGAAAGACGGCACCTCCGACACTGCAGCACTCCCTCAGTACTGGCACTGAGAGTGTCGGCCTGGATTGTGGGGCTCAAGTCTCTGGGACGGGGCTCGAACCCACGACCTTCTGACTCAGAGGAGAGAGAGAGACCCACTGATCCAAACAGAGACTGTGGAGATGCAATGATTTCTAACGCTGCACAGATCAACTATTTAAATAGGCAGCTGGCTGAATATGTGATTAAGAAATGGGATGGACAGATAGAATTAAATGAATCTTTCACCGCAACACCAGTCCTGCTGGGATTATCGGAATACCTGGGAATTGAACCAATTGGGGTCGGGGAACGCAGGCTGCTATGTGGAAAATTCACGCACTGGCTTCATCTCAGTGCAACCTTTCCGCGCGGCTAATCTCGTACGGCTGGCAATTAAGTGCGTGCGTGCTGGCGAGGGTTTCACGAGAGCGGTCCCAACGAGTCCTTCTCAGGCCGCGCTTTTACAGCGCGGCGACGGAGAAACTTTCTTTCGGGCTCTGGATCACCGGCCAACGAAGTAGGGGAAGTGACTTGTGCAGTCGAATAGTCCGCCGCCGTCGCCCGTGAGGTCGCAGGGGGGAGCGGTGCCGCCCCTCGGAACGGCCACTCCAGCAAGGCGGCGGGAGAGAAGAGCTGGCCGGAGGACAGCGTCGAAATTCCTCGGTTTACGCACGTCAAGGGTTACTGATAATGACTCACGCCTCTCAAAAAGGACAAACGAAACGAACTTGCATTTCTGTAGTGTCTTTCACACTCTCAGGGTGTCCCGGAAATACTTCTTTTGAAATGTAGCCACTGTTGTAACGTATAGGAAACGCGGCGGCCAATTTGCGCACAGCAAGATCCCACTAACAGCAACGTGATGGTAATCTGTTTTCGGTGCTGGTCGAGGGATAAATATTGGCCCAGGGCACCGGGGAGAACTCCCCCCTTGCTCTTCTTCCAATAGTGGCCGTGGGATCTTTTACATCCACTTGAGAGGGGCAGACGGGGCCTCGGTTTAACGTCTCATCCGAAAGACGGCACCTCCGACAGTGCAGCACTCCCTCCGTGCTGGCACTGGGAGTGTCGGCCTGGATTATGGGGCTCGAACCCACAACTTCCTGGCTCAGAAGCGAGAGAGAGAGAGAGAGAGAGAGAGACCCACTGAGGAGAATAAAAAACAAATCTGCTCAAATCCCTCGGTTGGATTCTCAAAGACAGATTGCTGATGGTGAAACTCCTTCTTTGAATAGGGAACTGGTGTCAGCAGTCAGGATGTGAGCAAAGGCTGGAGAGATTTGGGCCTTTCAGCTTGGAAAGTGGGTGGCCTGAGAGGAGTACAAGATCGCTGGGGGGGTGGAAACGGTAAATCTGGAATAGTACTTTCAATTGGGAGAGGAGGACGAGTGGGGGGGGCAGGGTCAGAGGTTCAAACTGATAGAAGATGAACTGATCAAACAAACAGCGATCGACACCTGGAATGGGCCCCAGGTTGGAGGCAAAAATGCTGGAATCATTGGAGATCCAATTGGATGCTGAACAGGGGTGGGACTGTAGGGTCTTTCTGGTTGGATTAGATCAAGATGGGCCGAGCAGCCTTCCTGACCTGTAATGATCGTGCAAACTTCAGTGCTGGGGTAAGCACGGTGTTTGGCTGACTCCAGCTTCAAAATAAAACAAGGAAAGCAGTGCTTTGTCATCACCGATTGGGTGTGTCATTTACATGAGCCCTGCATTGGCCGGGACAGAAGGGCGTGGGCTCGATCCCCACTCCAGAGACCCAAGCCCTCATAATCCAGGACAACACTCCCGGAGCCAGTACCGAGGGAGTGCTGCATTGTCAGAGGTGCCGTCTTTTGGATGAGACGTTAAACCGAGGCCCCGCCTGTCCTCTCAGGTGGACGGAAAAAATCCCACTGCATTGGTGACGACGTTTAATAAGGCCATAAAAAAGGCAAACCAAATACCAGAGTTCATTTCTAGAGGGATAGAATTGAAAAGCAGAGAAGTTATGTTAAACTTGTATAGAACCTTGGTTAGGCCACACTTGGAGTATTATGAACAGTTCTGGTCTCCATATTATAAAAAGGATATAGAGGCATTGCAGAGGATGCAAAAAAGATGTACAAGGCTGATACCAGAACTGAGAGGTTATAATTATCAGGAAAGGCTGAACAGGCTGGGGCTCTTTTCTCTAGAAAAGAGAAGGCTGAGGGGTGACCTGATAGAGGTCTTTAAGATTATGAAAGGGTTCGATTGGGTAGACGTAGAGAAGATGTTTCCACTTGTGGGGGAGACCAGAACTAGGGGGCCATAAATATAAGATAATCACTAATAAATCCAATAGGGAATTCAGGAGAAACTTCTTTACCCAGAGAGTGGTGAGAATGTGAAACTCTCTATCACAAGGAGTAGTTGAGGCAAATAGCATAGATGCATTTAAGGGGAAGCTAGATAAGCATGAGGGAGAAAGGAATAGAAGGATATCCTGATAGGGTGAGATGACGTAGGGAGGGAGGAGGCTCGTGTGGAGCATAAACACCAGCATAGACCAGTTGGGCCAAATGGCCTGTTTCTGTGCTGTAGTTTCAATGTAACTATTTCGATGATGAGCAGGGGGAGTTCTCCCCAGCATCCTGCCCAATATTTATGCCTCAACCAACATCACTAAAACAGATCATCATCACACTGCTGCTTGTGGGTCCTTGCTGTGCGCAAATTGGCTGCCGTGTTTCCTACATTACAGCAGAGTGATGACACTTCAAAAGTACTTCATTGGCAGTGAAAGTGCTTTGGGACGTCCCGAAGTCATGAAAGGCGCTATATAAATGCAAGTCTTTCTTTTATAAGGAGCACGTCCTCTTCAGCCTGTCTGATAAAGGCCAAGACAGCCCAGGCACAGGTTGGTAGAGCCAAGTTCCAGGGATCTCAAATCTGTAATGGTGCCTGGTGCTTTCAAGGTCTGCTCTGCTGTAGAGCTGAAACCGGTACCAGAAGACAGTAAACTCCAAAGGATCAATTGGGGTTGCGAGCCTGACTTACTCCCCATCTCTGTAACCTCCTCCAGCCCTACAACCCTCCGAGATCTCTGCGCTCCTCCAATTCTGGCCTCTTGCGCATCCCCACCATTTTCATCACCCCACCATTGGCGGCCGTGCCTTCAGCTGCCTGGGCCCTAAGCTCTGGAATTCCCTCCCTAAACCTCTCCACCTCTCTCTCCTCCTTTAAGATATTCTTTAAAACCTACCTCTTTGACCGAGCTTTGGTCACCTGTCCTAATATCTCCTTATGCGGCTCGGTGTCAATTGTCCGATTACTCTCCTGTGAAGCGCCTTGGGACGTTTTACTACGTTAAAGACTTCAGTTATGTGGAGAGACTGGAGAAAATGGGATTGTTCTCCTTTGAGCAGAGAAGGTTAAGGGGAGATTTGATAGAGGTGTTCAAAATCACAAAGGGTTTTGATAGAGTAAATAAAAAGAAATTGTTTCCAGTGGCAGGAGGGTCGGTGACCAGAGGACACAGATAATTGGCAAAAGAATCAGAGGCAACATGAGGGAAAAAAATTTACGCAGCGAGTTGTGATGATCTGGAATGCGCTGCCTGAAAGGGCGGCGGAAGCAGATTCAATAATAACTTTCAAAAGGGAATTGGAGAAATACTTGAAAAAGAGAAATTTGCAGGGCTACGAGGAAAGAGCAGGGGGGAGTGGGACTAATGGGATAGCTCTTTCAAAGAGCCGGCACAGGCACGATGGGCTGAATGGCCTCCTTCTGCGTTGTATGATTCTAAAAGGCAGAGAGGAGGCTAGACTCCCTGCTCTCAGCGCTGGACGTGAAGACCACAATTAAACAAACAAACAAAAAAAAAATCGAAACTCAACAATTCAATTGAAGCACGGAGGAATCTAACAAGGGTCTCAGTGAGATCATCTCTCAGTTCATGTGCCCAGAAGGGATTTGAATGAAGCTACTAGAAAAAAAAGGAGTTGGTTTTACTCTTCAGACCAAAATAGAATTGATAAATGCGGACTTTACTGCGGCAGACCCGAGCCAGCCTAGTGATTCCTCAGCTGAACTGTATTAACTGACCCAGACCCCATTCTCACTGCGAGGGCTGCTGGCGTCGCCGTGGAAACCAGCAACTACAGAAAGAGAAAATTGAGGCCTGTTTTCAAATCAACAGCTGGCAGTGCTTCAGGCAGGGGTCCAATTTCAAGGCTCAGACGGTGGCCACATAAACTTGACCCCACCCCTCAATTAAATCCCTGCCTCGGTCACTGTCTTTGCTTCACACACAACGACGATCTTAAGTTTTTCTCCCCCGTTGCACTTCTGGGCCAGGTCACGCCTTACCCCGGGATCAGAAGGTCGTGGGTTCGAGCCCCACAACCCAGGCCGACACTCCCAGCGCCGGTACCGAGGGAGCGCTGCGCTGTCGGAGGTGCCGTCTTTCGGATGAGACGTTAAGCCGAGGCCCCGTCTGCCCCTCTCAGGTGGATGTAAAAGATCCCACGGCCACTATTGGAAGAAGAGCAGGGGGGAGTTCTCCCCGGGGTGTCCTGGGGCCAATATTTATCCCTCAACCAACATCACTAAAAAACAGATGATCTGGTCATTTATCTCATTGCTGTTTGTGGGATCTTGCTGTGCACAAATCGGCTGCCGTGCTCCCTCCATTACAACAGTGACGACACTTCAAAGAAGTACTTCATTGGCTGTAAAGCGCTTTGGGACGTCCTAAGGTCATAAAAGCCGTTACAGAAATGCAATGCTGCCTTTATTTCTACATGGATATATTTTTTTTTAAATGGCACAGACAGAACTCAACAGTCATAATAGTATGAACAGTAGTTCAGGGAACATGGCTGACAATGTTACTCCCCCCTGGCTCGCCGAACCGGAAAAACTCCCTGCGCCCAGGCCAGGGAGGTGAAAATCAGTCATAGATTCCCACCTGCTCAGCATCCAGCAACCCCCTTGTGCCTGTGCCAGCTTGGCGACAAGTGCAGCCTGGGCCGCGATGCCCCCCATGACGGAATATCTTGTTGGCACTCACTGGCTAGGCTCACATATGACGAATCGCCACTTGGGCAAAACATTGACGGGCCACCCCTTCAGCAAACAAAGGGGGATTACATCCCACCACGTGGAAATAAATGAAATTATCGATGGACTGCCTCGATAATTCAGTCTTGGCCAGAGAGCTCCACGACCGTCTCCGACATCTCTAGCAGCCGGTTCGGACCCCTTATACCGAGAGACAACATTTAAACAGCGCCTTTAACGTAATAAAAACGTCCCAAGTTGCTTCATAGGAGTGATTATTACACAAGATTTGACACGAGCCACATAAGGAGATATGAGGACAGGTGACCAAAAGGTTGGTCAAAGAGGTAGGTTTTAAGGAGGGTCTTATAAGGAGAAAGAGGTGAAGTTTGGGGAGGGAACTCCAGAACTTGGGGCCATGACAGCTGAAGACGCAGTCGCCAATGGTGGAGCGAAGTGAAGGATGCACAAGAGGCCAGAATTGGAGGAGCGCGGAGATCTCGGAGGGTTGTAGGGCCGGAGGAGTTTACAGAGATAGGGAGGGGGGCGAGGCCACGGAGGGATTTGAACATGTGGGTGATGCTGGACTGGGAGCCAATAGCGGTCAGCGAGCACAGGGGTGATAAGACAAAGAGTCCACACTCAGTGGCGGAGGATGTTTCGTAGTTACGGGGCTTACCATCCGAAGAGGTGTGATTGGACAGGTGGACGTCACATGGGGAAATCATATCCCAGTCAGAGCCTCACAAAGGGAGGAAATCACAGTCCATCCAAACCCCGTGCACAGAATCACAGTCCATCCAAACCCTGTACACAGAATCACAGTCCATCCAAACCCCGTACACAGAATCACAGTCCATCCAAACCCCGTACACAGAATCACAGTCCATCCAAACCCCGTACACAAAATCACAGTCCATCCAAACCCTGTACACAGAATCACAGTCCATCCAAACCCTGTACACAGAATCACAGTCCATCCAAACCCTGTACACAAAATCACAGTCCATCCAAAGCCCGTGCACAAAATCACAGTCCATCCAAACCCTGTACACAGAATCACAGTCCATCCAAAGCCCGTGCACAAAATCACAGTCCATCCAAACCCCGTACACAAAATCACAGTCCATCCAAACCCTGTACACAGAATTACAGTCCATCCAAACCCTGTACACAGAATCACAGTCCATCCAAACCCCGTACACAGAATCACAGTCCATCCAAACCCCGTACACAGAATCACAGTCCATCCAAACCCTGTACACAGAATCACAGTCCATCCAAAGCCCGTACACAGAATTACAGTCCATCCAAACCCTGTACACAGAATCACAGTCCATTCAAACCCCGTACACAGAATCACAGTCCATCCAAACCCTGTACACAGAATCACAGTCCATCCAAACCCTGTACACAGAATCACAGTCCATCCAAACCCCGTACACAGAATCACAGTCCATTCAAACCCCGTACACAGAATCACAGTCCATCCAAACCCTGTACACAGAATCACAGTCCATCCAAACCCTGTACACAGAATCACAGTCCATCCAAACCCCCTACACAGAATCACAGTCCATCCAAAGCCCGTACACAGAATCACAGTCCATCCAAACCCCGTACACAGAATCACAGTCCATCCAAACCCCGTACACAGAATCACAGTCCATCCAAACCCCGTACACAAAATCACAGTCCATCCAAACCCTGTACACAGAATCACAGTCCATCCAAACCCTGTACACAGAATCACAGTCCATTCAAACCCCGTACACAGAATCACAGTCCATCCAAACCCTGTACACAGAATCACAGTCCATCCAAACCCTGTACACAGAATCACAGTCCATCCAAACCCCGTACACAGAATCACAGTCCATTCAAACCCCGTACACAGAATCACAGTCCATCCAAACCCTGTACACAGAATCACAGTCCATCCAAACCCTGTACACAGAATCACAGTCCATCCAAACCCCCTACACAGAATCACAGTCCATCCAAAGCCCGTACACAGAATCACAGTCCATCCAAACCCTGTACACAGAATCACAGTCCATCCAAACCCCGTACACAGAATCACAGTCCATCCAAACCCCGTACACAAAATCACAGTCCATCCAAACCCTGTACACAGAATCACAGTCCATCCAAACCCTGTACACAGAATCACAGTCCATCCAAACCCTGTACACAAAATCACAGTCCATCCAAAGCCCGTGCACAAAATCACAGTCCATCCAAACCCTGTACACAGAATCACAGTCCATCCAAAGCCCGTACACAGAATCACAGTCCATCCAAAGCCCGTACACAGAATCACAGTCCATCCAAACCCTGTACACAGAATCACAGTCCATCCAAACCCCGTACACAGAATCACAGTCCATTCAAACCCCGTACACAGAATCACAGTCCATCCAAACCCTGTACACAGAATCACAGTCCATCCAAACCCCCTACACAGAATCACAGTCCATCCAAACCCTGTACAGAGAATCACAGTCCATCCAAAGCCCGTACACAGAATCACAGTCCATCCAAACCCTGTACACAGAATCACAGTCCATCCAAACCCTGTACACAGAATCACAGTCCATCCAAACCCCGTACACAGAATCACAGTCCATCCAAACCCTGTACACAGAATCACAGTCCATCCAAACCCCGTGCACAGAATCACAGTCCATCCAAACCCTGTACACAGAATCACAGTCCATCCAAACCCCGTACACAGAATCACAGTCCATCCAAACCCTGTACACAGAATCACAGTCCATCCAAACCCCGTACACAGAATCACAGTCCATCCAAACCCTGTACACAGAATCACAGTCCATCCAAACCCTGTACACAGAATCACAGTCCATCCAAACCCTGTACACAGAATCACAGTCCATCCAAACCCCGTGCACAGAATCACAGTCCATCCAAACCCTGTACACAGAATCACAGTCCATCCAAAGCCCGTACACAGAATCACAGTCCATCCAAACCCCGTACACAGAATCACAGTCCATCCAAACCCTGTACACAGAATCACAGTCCATCCAAAGCCCGTACACAGAATCACAGTCCATCCAAACCCCGTACACAGAATCACAGTCCATCCAAACCCTGTACACAGAATCACAGTCCATCCAAACCCTGTACACAGAATCACAGTCCATCCAAACCCTGTACACAGAATCACAGTCCATCCAAACCCCGTACACAGAATCACAGTCCATTCAAACCCTGTACACAGAATCACAGTCCATCCAAACCCCGTACACAGAATCACAGTCCATCCAAACCCTGTACACAGAATCACAGTCCATTCAAACCCTGTACACAGAATCACAGTCCATCCAAACCCCGTACACAGAATCACAGTCCATTCAAACCCTGTACACAGAATCACAGTCCATCCAAACCCCGTACACAGAATCACAGTCCATCCAAACCCTGTACACAGAATCACAGTCCATCCAAACCCTGTACACAGAATCACAGTCCATCCAAACCCTGTACACAGAATCACAGTCCATCCAAACCCCGTACTGGAAGGATAGAACTGAAAAGCAGGGATGGTTTGTTAAACTTGTACAGACACTTGATTAGACCACGCTTGCAGTTCTGGGCTCCATATTATAAAAAAGGACATTGAGGCACTGGAGGAGGTGCAAAAACATTTACAAGGATGATACCAGAACTGAGAGGTTATACCTATCAGGAAAGATTGAGCATGCTGGAGATCTTCACACGAGAAAGGAGAAGACTGAGGGGTGACCTGATAGAGGTCTTTAAGATTATGAAGGGATTCTATAGGGTAGATGCAGAGAAGATGTTTCCATCTCCAGGAGCAACCAGAACTAGGGGCCATAAATCCAATGGGGAAAATCAGGAGAAACTTCTTTATCCAGAGAGTACTTAGAATTTGGAACTCGCTACCACAAGGAGTAGTTGAGGTGAATAGCATTGATCTCCAACAAGAGAGAGTCTAACCACCTCCCCATGACATTCAACGGCATTACCATCGCCAAATCCCCCACCATCAACATCCTGGGGGGTCACCATTGACCAGAAACTTAACTGGACCAACTACATAAATACTGTGGCGACAAGAGCAGGTCAGAGGCTGGGTATTCTGCGGCAAGTGACTCACCAAAGCCTTTCCACCATCTACAAGGCACAAGTCAGGAGTGTGATGGAATACTCTCCACTTGCCTGGATGAGTGCAGCTCCAACAACACTCAAGAAGCTCGACACCATCCAGGACAAAGCAGCCCGCTTGATTGGGACCCCACCCACTACCCTAAACATTCACTCCCTTCACCACCGGCGCACAGTGGCTGCAGTGTGCACCATCCACAGGATGCACTGCAGCAACTCGCCAAGGCTTCTTTGACAGCACCTCCCAAACCCGCGACCTCCACCACCTAGAAGGACAAGGGCAGCAGGCACATGGGAACAAAACCACCTGCAAGTTCCCCTCCAAGTCACACACCATCCCGACTTGGAAATATATCGCCGTTCCTTCATCGTCGCTGGAATTCCCTTCCTAACAGCACTGTGGGAGAACCTTCACCACACGGACTGCAGCGGTTCAAGAAGGCAGCTCACCACCACCTTCTCAAGGGCAATTAGGGATGGGCAATAAATGTTGGCCTCGCCAGTGACACCGACATCCCATGAACAAATTTTTAAAAATGCATTTAAGGGGAAGCTAGATAAACAGACGAGGGAGAAAGGAATAGAAGTTTATGCTGATAGAGTGAGATGAAGTAGGGTAGGAGGAGGCTCGTGTGGAGCATAAACACCGGCATGGAGCAGTTGGGCCGAATGGCCTGTTTCGGTGCTGTAAATTCTCTGTAATTCTACGTAACAAAGCGGATCACAGACCATCCAACTCAGTTTTCGAAGATCAAAGTCCTTCCAACCCTCGTGCAAAAAGGGGTCACAGCCCCACACGTCAAAATTAAAAAGGGGATCACAGCCCCACACGTCCCAAATACAAAAGGGGGTCACAGCCCCACACGTCCCAAATACAAAAGGGGGTCACAGCCCCACACGTCCCAAATACAAAAGGGGGTCACAGCCCCACACGTCCCAAATACAAAAGGGGGTCACAGCCCCACACGTCCCAAATACAAAAGGGGGTCACAGCCCCACACGTCCCAAATACAAAAGGGGGTCACAGCCCCACACGTCCCAAATACAAAAGGGGGTCACAGCCCCACACGTCCCAAATACAAAAGGGGGTCACAGCCCCACACGTCCCAAATACAAAAGGGGGTCACAGCCCCACACGTCCCAAATACAAAAGGGGGTCACTGCCCCACAAGTCCCAAATACAAAAGGGGGTCACTGCCCCACACGTCCCAAATACAAAAGGGGGTCACAGCCCCACACGTCCCAAATACAAAAGGGGGTCACTGCGCCACACGTCCCAAATACAAAAGGGGGTCACTGCCCCACACGTCCCAAATACAAAAGGGGGTCACTGCCCCACACGTCCCAAATACAAAAGGGGGTCACTGCCCCACACGTCCCAAATACAAAAGGGGGTCACTGCCCCACACGTCCCAAATACAAAAGGGGGTTACTGCCCCACATGTCCCAAATACAAAAAGGGGGTCACTGCCCCACACGTCCCAAATACAAAAGGGGGTCACAGCCCCACACGTCCCAAATACAAAAGGGGGATCAGAGACTCACACGTGCCAAATATAATGGGGATCAGAGACTGACCCCAAATATAAAGGGGATCAGAGACTGACCCCAAATATAAAGGGGATCAGAGACTGACCCCAAATATAAAGGGGATCAGAGACTGACCCCAAATATAAAGGGGATCAGAGACTGGCCCCAAATATAAAGGGGATCAGAGACTGACCCCAAATATAAAGGGGATCAGAGATTGACCCCAAATATAAAGGGGATCATAGACTGACCCCAAATATAAAGGGGATCAGAGACTGACCCCAAATATAAAGGGGATCAGAGACTGACCCCAAATATAAAGGGGATCAGAGACTGACCCCAAATATAAAGGGGATCAGAGACTGACCGTAAATATAAAGGGGATCAGAGACTGACCCCAAATATAAAGGGGATCAGAGACTGACCGTAAATATAAAGGGGATCAGAGACTGACCCCAAATATAAAGGGGATCAGAGACTGACCCCAAATGTAAAGGGGATCAGAGACTGACCCCAAATATAAAGGGGATCAGAGACTGACCGTAAATATAAAGGGGATCAGAGACTGACCCCAAATATAAAGGGGATCAGAGACTGACCCCAATATAAAGGGGATCAGAGACTGACCCCAAATATAAAGGGGATCAGAGACTGACCCCAAATATAAAGGGGATCAGAGACTGACCCCAAATACAAAGAGGATCAGAGACTGACCCCAAATATAAAGGGGATCAGAGACTGACCCCAAATATAAAGGGGATCAGAGACTGACCCCAAATATAAAGGGGATCAGAGACTGACCCCAAATATAAAGGGGATCAGAGACTGACCGTAAATATAAAGGGGATCAGAGACTGACCCCAAATATAAAGGGGATCAGAGACTGACCCCAATATAAAGGGGATCAGAGACTGACCCCAAATATAAAGGGGATCAGAGACTGACCCCAATATAAAGGGGATCAGAGACCGACCTCAAATATAAAGGGGATCAGAGACTGACCCCAAATATAAAGGGGATCAGCGACTGACCCCAAATATAAAGGGGATCAGAGACAGACCCCAAATATAAAGGGGATCAGAGACTGACCCCAAATATAAAGGGGATCAGAGACTGACCCCAATATAAAGGGGATCAGAGACTGACCGTAAATATAAAGGGGATCAGAGACTGACCCCAAATATAAAGGGGATCAGAGACTGACCCCAAAAGGGGATCAGAGACTGACCCTAAATATAAAGGGGGTCAGAGACTGACCCCAAATATAAAGGGGATCAGAGACTGACCCTAAATATAAAGGGGATCAGAGACTGACCCCAAATATAAAGGGGATCAGAGACTGACCCCAAATATAAAGGGGATCAGAGACTGACCCCAAATATAAAGGGGATCAGACGGACCCCAAATATAAAGGGGATCAGAGACTGACCCCAAATATAAAGGGGATCAGACTGACCCCAAATATAAAGGGGATCAGAGACTGACCCCAAATATAAAGGGAATCAGAGACTGACCGTAAATATAAAGGGGATCAGAGACTGACCCCAAATATAAAGGGGATCAGAGACTGACCCCAATATAAAGGGGATCAGAGACCGACCCCAAATATAAAGGGGATCAGAGACTGACCCCAAATACAAAGGGGATCAGAGACTGACCCCAAATATAAAGGGGATCAGAGACTAACCCCAAATATAAAGGGGATCAGAGACTGACCGTAAATATAAAGGGGATCAGAGACTGACCCCAAATATAAAGGGGATCAGAGACAGACCCCAAATATAAAGGGGATCAGAGACTGACCCCAAATATAAAGAGGATCAGAGACTGACCCCAAATATAAAGGGGATCAGAGACTGACCCCAAATATAAAGGGGATCAGAGACAGACCCCAAATATAAAGGGGATCAGAGACTGACCCCAAATATAAAGGGGATCAGAGACTGACCCCAAATATAATGGGGATCAGAGACTGACCCCAAATATAAAGGGGATCAGAGACTGACCGTAAATATAAAGGGGATCAGAGACTGACCCCAAAAGGGGATCAGAGACTGACCCCAAAAGGGGATCAGAGACTGACCGTAAATATAAAGGGGATCAGAGACTGACCCCAAATATAAAGGGGATCAGAGACTGACCGTAAATTTAAAGGGGATCAGAGACGGACCCCAAATATAAAGGGGATCAGAGACTAACCCCAAATATAAAGGGGATCAGAGACTGACCCCAAATATAAAGGGGATCAGAGACTGACCCCAAATATAAAGGGGATCAGAGACTGACCCCAAATATAAAGGGGATCAGAGACTGACCCCAAATATAAAGGGGATCAGAGACTGACCCCAAATATAATGGGGATCAGAGACTGACCCCAAATATAAAGGGGATCAGAGACTGACCCCAAATATAAAGGGGATCAGAGACTGACCCCAAATATAAAGGGGATCAGAGACTGACCCCAAATATAAAGGGGATCAGAGACTGACCGTAAATATAAAGGGGATCAGAGACTGACCCCAAATATAAAGGGGATCAGAGACTGACCCCAAATATAAAGAGGATCAGAGACTGACCCCAAATATAAAGGGGATCAGAGACTGACCCCAAATATAAAGGGGATCAGAGACTGACCCCAAATATAAAGGGGATCAGAGACTGACCCCAAATATAAAGGGGATCAGAGACTGACCCCAAATATAAAGGGGATCAGAGACAGACCACAAATATAAAGGGGATCAGTGACTGACCCCAAATATAAAGGGGATCAGAGACTGACCCCAAATATAATGGGGATCAGAGACTGACCGTAAATATAAAGGGGATCAGAGACTGACCCCAAATATAAAGGGGATCAGAGACTGACCCCAAAAGGGGATCAGAGACTGACCCCAAATATAAAGGGGATCAGAGACTGACCCCAAATATAAAGGGGTTCAGAGACTGACCGTAAATTTAAAGGGGATCAGAGACGGACCCCAAATATAAAGGGGATCAGAGACTGACCGTAAATATAAAGGGGATCAGAGACTGACCCCAAATATAAAGGGGATCGGAGACTGACCCCAAATATGAAGGGGATCGGAGACTGACCCCAAATATAAAGGGGTTCAGAGACTGACCCCAAATATAAAGGGGATCAGAGACTGACCCCAAATATAAAGGGGATCAGAGACTGACCCCAAATATAAAGAGGATCAGAGACTGACCCCAAATATAAAGGGGATCAGAGACTGACCGTAAATATAAAGGGGATCAGAGACTGACCCCAAATATAAAGGGGATCGGAGACTGACCCCAAATATAAAGGGGATCAGAGACGGACCCCAAATATAAAGGGGATCAGAGACTGACCGTAAATATAAAGGGGATCAGAGACTGACCCCAAATATAAAGGGGATCAGAGACGGACCCCAAATATAAAGGGGATCAGAGACTGACCGTAAATATAAAGGGGATCAGAGACTGACCCCAAATATAAAGGGGATCGGAGACTGACCCCAAATATGAAGGGGATCGGAGACTGACCCCAAATATAAAGGGGATCAGAGACTGACCCCAAATATAAAGGGGATCAGAGACTGACCCCAAATATAATGGGGATCAGAGACTGACCGTAAATATAAAGGGGATCAGAGACTGACCGTAAATATAAAGGGGATCAGAGACTGACGGTAAATATAAAGGGGATCAGAGACTGACCGTAAATATAAAGGGGATCAGAGACTGACCCCAAATATAAAGGGGATCAGAGACTGACCGTAAATTTAAAGGGGATCAGAGACTGACCCCAAATATAAAGGGGATCAGAGACTGACCCCAAATATAAAGGGGATCAGAGACTGACCCCAAATATAAAGGGGATCAGAGACTGACCCCAAATATAAAGGGGATCAGAGACCGACCCCAAATATAAAGGGGATCAGAGACAGACCACAAATATAAAGGCGATCAGTGACTGACCCCAAATATAAAGGGGATCAGAGACTGACCCCAAATATAAAGGGGATCAGAGACTGACCCCAAATATAAAGGGGATCAGAGACTGACCCCAAATATAAAGGGGATCAGAGACTGACCGTAAATATAAAGGGGATCAGAGACTGACCTCAAATATAAAGGGGATCAGAGACTGACCCCAAATATAAAGGGGATCAGAGACTGACCCCAAATATAAAGGGGATCAGAGACTGACCCCAAATATAAAGGGGATCATAGACCGACCCCAAATATAAAGGGGATCAGAGACTGACCCCAAATATAAAGGGGATCAGAGACCGACCCCAAATATAAAGGGGATCAGAGACTGACCCCAAATATAAAGGGGATCAGAGACCGACCCCAATATAAAGGGGATCAGAGACCGACCCCAATATAAAGGGGATCAGAGACCGACCCCAATATAAAGGGGATCAGAGACCGACCCTGATGGATCCCCAACCCCCCCAAACACAAAGGGGACCACAGCCCCTCACACACCCCGGCCCCGTTACCCACTTGAAGCCGAGGCCCCGCAGGTGCTGGCCGATCAGCCGGATCACATCCTCGTCGGCGCGGGAGAGCCGCTTCTTCTTGCGGCCGGTGGCAGTGGCGGGGCCCGGGCCCGGTCCCGGGGCCGTGCCGTGTGTGTCGGGGCCCCCCGGCCCGTCCGCCTCCATCCCCGGGCCCGAGTGCGGCAGCTGTCCGTTGGCGGCGGGCGGGGAGGCGGGCTGGGCCCCGTTGGTGCTGGGAGCCGAGGCCGCCTGCTGCATGGCGATGACGGTGCGGCGGCGGCGGCGGCGGGGCCCGGGGCCGCTGGCGGACACTCGCTGCTTCTTCCTGGGCGGCGGCGGCGGCGGCGGAGACGCTCCACCGGGCTCCGAGTCCGACGAAGAGGCCAGAGTGGTGCGTTGGGCGGCGGTGAGGAGAGGCCCGCGGTCCGCAGCTCCCGGACTGGGCCCCGACTCGGCGCCTAGCGTCATCAAAACAACGCGCCCGCGTCACCGCGCCCTGACGTCACCCACCCAGGCGCCGGGTGACGTCACAGGGACGGTGGCCCTCCCACCCCCGTGACGTCACAGGTTGAACACACCGGCCAGCGCTCAGACCTGGCAACTGGTCATTGCACAACCCGTCTCCGGGGCGACCGGTCACCGGGGCAACCGGTCATTGCACAACCCGTCTCCGGGGCAACCGGTCACCGGGGCAACCGGTCATTGCACAACCGGTCTCCGGGGCGACCGGTCACTGGGCAACCGGTCATTGTACAACTGGTCTCCGGGCAACCGGTCACCGGGGCAACCGGTCATTGCACCATCGGTCTCCAGGGCAACCGGTCACTGGGCAACCAGTCATTGCCTTACCGGTCTCCGGGGCGACCGGTCACTGGGCAACCGGTCATTGTACAACAGGTCTCCGGGGCAACCGGTCATTGCACAACCGGTCTCTGGGGCAACCGGTCACCGGGGCAACCAGTCATTGCACAACCGGTCTCCGGGGCAACCGGTCACCGGGGCAACCAGTCATTGCACAACCGGTCTCCGGGGCGACCGGTCACTGGGCAACCGGTCATTGTACAACTGGTCTCTGGGCAACCGGTCACTGGGGCAACCGGTCATTGCACAACCGGTCACTGGGCAACTGATCATTGTACAACCGGTCTCCGGGGCGACTGGTCACTGGGCAACCGGTCATTGTACAACTAGTCTCTGGGCAACTGGTCACTGGGCAACCGGTCATTGTAAAACCAGTCTCCGGGGCAACCGGTCACCGGGCAACTGGTCATTGTACAACTTGTCTCCAGGCAACCGGTCATTGCACAACCAGTCTCCGGGCAACCGGTCATTACACAACCAGTCTCCAGGCAACTGTTCATTGTACAACCAATCTCTGGGCAACCAGTCTCTACGCAACTGGTCACTGAACAACCAGTCATTGCACAACCAGTCTCCGGGCAACCGGTCTCCGGGCATCCAGTCATTGCACAACCGGTCACTGGGCAACTGGTCTCCGGGTAACCAGTCATTGCATGACCGGTCACCAGGTAACCAGTCTCTGGGTAATCATCATCCTCCTACCAATCACGGGCAACCAGTCACCCGGCAACCAGGCTCTGGGCAACCAGTCACCAGGCAATAGGTCACCAGGCAACCGTCTCTGGGCAACCGTTCACCAGGCAACAGGTCCCCGGGCAACCGATCTCTGGGCAACTAGTCACTGGGTAACTGGTCTCCGGGCAACCGGTTACTGGGCAACTGGTCTCTGGGCAACCGGTCACTGGGCAACCAGTCCCCGGGCAACCAGTCTCCGTGCAACCAGTCACTGGGCAACCGGACACTGGGCAACCAGTCCCCGGGCAACCACTCCCCGGGCAACCAGTCTCCGCACAACCAGTCACAGGGCAACCGATCTCCGGGCAACCGGTCACCGGGCAACTGGTCTCTGGGCAACCGGTCACTGAGCAACTGGTCTCCAGGCAACCGGTCACTGGGCAACTGGTCTCCGGGCAACCGGTCACTGGGCAACTGGTCTCCAGGCAACCGGTCACTGGGCAACCGGTCACCGGGCAACTGGTCTCTGGGCAACCGGTCACTGAGCAACTGGTCTCCGGGTAACCGGTCACTGGGCAACTGGTCTCCGGGCAACCGGTCACTGGGCAACTGGTCTCCAGGCAACCGGTCACTGGGCAACTGGTCACTGGGCAACTGGTCTCCGGGCAACCGGTCACTGGGCAACTGGTCTCCGGGCAACCGGTCACTGGGCAACTGGTCTCCGGGCAACCGGTCACAGGGCAACTGGTCTCCGGGCAACCGGTCACTGGGCAACTGGTCTCCGGGCAACCGGTCACTGGGCAACTGGTCTCCGGGCAACCTGTCACTGGGCAACTGGTCTCTGGGCAACCAGTCACTGGGCAACCGGTCACTGGGCAACTGGTCTCTGGGCAACCAGCCACAGGGCAACTGGTCTCCGGGCAACCGGTCACTGGGCAACTGGTCTCCGGGCAACCAGTCACTGGGCAACTGGTCTCCGGGCAACCAGTCACTGGGCAATAGGTCACCGGGCAACCGTCTCTGGGCAACCATTCACCAGGCAATAGGTCCCCGGGCAACCGATCTCCGGGCAACTAGTCACTGGGTAACTGGTCTCTGGGCAACTGGTTACTGGGCAACTGGTCTCTGGGCAACCGGTCACTGGGCAACCAGTCCCCGGGCAACCAGTCTCCGTGCAACCAGTCACTGGGCAACTGGACACTGGGCAACCAGTCCCCGGGCAACCAGTCTCCGCGCAACCAGTCACCAGGCAACCGGTCACTGGGCAACCAGTCACTGGGCAACTGTTCTCTGGGCAACCAGTCACTGGGCAATTGGTCTCCGGGCAACCGGTCACAGGGCAACTGGTCTCCAGGCAACCGGTCGCTGGGCAACTAGTCTCCGGGCAACCGGTCACTGGGCAACCGGTCTCCGGGCAACCAGTCACTGGGCAACTGGTCTCCGGGCAACCTGTCACTGGGCAACTGGTCTCCGGGCAACCAGTCACAGGACAACTGGTCTCCGGGCAACCGGTCACTGGGCAACTGGTCTCCGGGCAACCAGTCACAGGGCAACTGGTCCCCGGGCAACCTGTCACTGGGCAACTGGTCTCCGGGCAACCAGTCACTGGGCAACCAGTCACAGGAAAACTGGTCTCCGGGTAAACAGACACCAGACAACCAATCACCGGGCAACCAGTAACCACACAGTCAGCCATCTGACAACCAGTTTCCAGGCAACCAGTGACCACACAATCAGTTATCCGAAGACCTAGTCATCAGGCAACCAATCTCTGGACAACCATTTATTGCACAACAGAGAACATCTACTATTCACTCCATTGTCTTACACAAACAATCACCCTGTGCCCAGCTCATCCGGTAACCAGCTCACCCAGTAACCAGCTCACCCAGTAACCAGCTCACCCAGTAACCAGCTCACCCGGTAATCAGCTCACCCAGTAACCAGATCACCCAGTAACCAGCTCACCCTGTGCCCAGCTCACCCTGTACCCAGCTCGCCCTGTATCCAGCTCGCCCTGTGCCCAGCTCACTCTGGACCCAGCTCACCTTGTACCCAGCTCGCCCTGTGCCCAGCCCGCCCTGTACCCAGCTCGCCTTGTGCCCAGCTCACCCTGTGCCCAGCTCACCCTGTGCCCAGCTCACCCTGTACCCAGCTCACCCTGTACCCAGCTCGCCCTGTGCCCAGCCCGCCCTGTACCCAGCTCGCCTTGTGCCCAGCTCACCCTGTGCCCAGCTCACCCTGTACCCAGCTCACCCTGTGCCCAGCTCGCCCTGTACCCAGCTCACCCTGTGCCCAGCTCGCCCTGCACCCAGCTCACCCTGTGCCCAGCTCACCCTGTGCCCAGCTCACCCTCTCCCCAGCTCACCCTATGCCCAGCTCAGCCTATGCCCAGCTCACACTGTACCCAGCTCACCCTCTCCCCAGCTCACCCTATGCCCAGCTCACCCTCTCCCCAGCTCACCCTATGCCCAGCTCGCCCTCTCCCCAGCTCACCTTATGCCCAGCTCACCCTATGCCCAGCTCACCCTGTGCCCAGCTCACCCTGTGCCCAGCTCACCCTCTCCCCAGCTCACCCTGTGCCCAGCTCACCCTGTACCCAGCTCACCCTCTCCCCAGCTCACCCTATGCCCAGCTCACCCTGTGCCCAGCTCACCCTATGCCCAGCTCACCCTGTACCCAGCTCAACCTATGCCCAGCTCACCCTGTACCCAGCTCACCCTATGCCCAGCTCACCCTGTACCCAGCTCATAGGGACAGGAGGAGGCCATTCAGCCCCTCGAGCCTGTTCCGCCATTCACTGAGATCATGGCTGATCTGTATCTTAACTCTATTGGTTCTGTAACCCTTAATCCCCTCACCCAACAAAAATCTATTAATCTCAGTTTTGAAATTTTCAGTTGACCCCCAGCCTCGACAGCTTTGTGGGGGAGAGAGTTCCAGATTCCCACTCCCCTTTGTGTGAAGAAACGCTTCCTGACATCACCCCTGAACGGCCTGGCTCTAATTTTAAGGTTCTGCCCCCTTCTTCTGGACTCCCCCCACCAGAGGAAATAGTTTCTCTCTATCGACCCTATCACATCCTTTAATCATCTTAAACACCTCCATTAGATCACCCCTTAATCTTCTACACTCGAGGGAATACAAGCCTCGTCTCTGCAACCTGTCCTCATAATTTAACCCTTTTAGCCCCGGTATCATTCTGGTGAATCTGCACTGCACCCCCTCCAAGGCCGATATATCCTTCCTGAGGGGACGGTGCCCAGAACTGAACGCAGTATCTCCAGATGGGGTCTAACCAGAGCTCTGTACAGCTGTAATATAACTTCCTTCCCTTTGTATTCCAGCCCCCTCGAGATAAAGGCCAACATTCCATTAGCCTCATTAATTATTTTCTTACCTGTCCACCGGCTTTTAGTGATTTCTGTACTTGGACCCCTAAATCTCTCTGCTCCTCCACAGTTCCTGGCTTCTCAGCATTAGAAAATACTCTGATCTATCTTTCTTAGGTCCAAAGTGGATGGCCTCACACTGAAATCCATCCGCCACAGTTTTGCCCACTCACTTAATCTATCAATGTCCCTATGCAATTTTCTGCTCCCATCTACATTACTTACTGTGCCACCTAACTTAGTGTCAAACTTGCATGTACGACTCTCTTTTCCATCATCTAAGTTATTCATAAATATAGCGAAAAGCTGAGGCCCCAGTACAGATCCCTGGGGGACACCACTAGTCACATCCTGCCAAATGGCGTACATTCCCATTATCCCTCCTCTCGGTCTCCGACCTCCTAATCAATTCCCCACCCATGTCAGTCGGTTGCCTCCAATTCCATGCACTCTCATTTTTGTTAACAATAATGAAGCAGTCCGAGCCCGCATGCAGCAAGACCTGGACAACATCCAGGCTTGGGCTCATAAGTGGCAAAGGGTGGTAGAAGTTTGGAACTCTCTTCCGCAAACGGCAATTGATACTAGCTCAATTGCTAAATTTAAATCTGAGATAGGTAGCTTTTTGGCAACCAAAGGGATATGGGCCAAAGGCAGGTATATGGAGTTAGATCACAGATCAGCCATGATCTTATCAAATGGCGGAGCAGGCTCGAGGGGCTGAATGGCCTACTCCTGTTCCTATGTTCCTGCCATTTCCTTATTACTATTACAGTATCACCCATGTCTGTCTTTAAGGGGCCCGCATTTCCCTTAGCCATCCTCTTTCTCTTAATTTACTTGTAAAAAGTTTTACTGTTATCCTTGCAAGTTTTATCGTGTAGCCTCTTTGTGCTGCTCTTACTTCTTTCATTATATCCCTTTGTTGTTCTTTATATCTCTCCCAGTGCGCGGGGTCTCCACCATGCTTTGCGTTGTGTAAGCCCTTCCTTTTAGATTTATACTATTTCTCACCTCTCTTGTTGACCAAGGTTGTTTAATTACACAAGTACAGCCCTTGCCCTTTAGGGGTATAAGAATTAAGAGCAGGAGTAGGCCATTCGGCCCCTCGAGCCCGCTCTGCCGTTTGATAAGGTCATGGCTGATCTGATTGTGACCTCAACCCTACTTTCCCGTCTACCTTTGACTCCCTTGTTAATCAGGAATCTATCTAACTCAGCCTTAAAAAGATTCAGTGACCCTGCCTCCACCGCTCCCTGGGGAAGGGAGTTCCACAGACTCACCACCCTCTGAGAGGACAAAATTCTCCTCATCTCCGTCTTAAATGGGAGACCCCTTATTTTTAAACTGTGGCCCCCCTAGTTCTAGTCTCTCCCACAAGGGGAAACATCCTCTCAGCATCTACCCCTTCAAGTCCCCTCAGGATCTTATGTGAAGGGTTCTCAAAATTCCCACATTTTTCATATCATCAACGAGGATATGACTTTTTAGACTTTTATGGCAGAAGACCCAACTGCTGGGTTAAAAATGGACCCCTGCAGACATGCCTGGGCTTGTTGGGACAGTGTGGATTGTTCCTGAAAACCAGACAATGAGAGTAGCCCTTTAAAACAATCAACCCAGAGAAAGACTTCAGCTTACACGAAACTAAAGCCCATCAAAACCTTGCATAAATCAATCAATGCAATTATGCAAACCCATCAATACAATGGCTTTCAGTTCAAGCCTAGTTATGGGGACAGGAAACCAACAATCACCGGAAGAAGCCCACCATAATCAGACAAAGAACGAACCTTGTTTTGGGAATCAGATAAGAAATTCGAAAAAAAACAGTATAACTGGGGACCAGTTATGAAGCAGGAGGATTTGGTTTTGGAGCAGGTTCAGTTTTAAACAGCAGTTTTGGAGCAGCAACAAGGCAACCGCAGCCCTACACGAAGATCGTCCACCCACAACTGCGCCTTACCGTACCTACAGACTCTATCTAACAGAAGAACCTTCGCAGATTCCACAGACCAGGACCACGTGGGGACGGCAGGGCCCAGAGGACACAAAGAGCAGACCCCAAAACTGCAACTGGCTTACCTGGCTGGATTTCGAACTGTCAAGGAACCCTGGTTTGGTGAGCATGATTCCTGACCTCTCCTAGTTCAATTTAGTTAGGTTTTGTGGGGGGGGGGGGAAAGGGTAAGGGGATTAGTAGGGTGATTTTCCCTCGTGTGTTCCCCATTCTTAACTAAGTGTACTTTGTATCTCAGTGTGATCCAAATGTTATAAGTTCATTTGTGACTTCAATAAACCCAGTTCCTTTTCTTGTACCAAAACCAGTTGTCTGCTGCATTTTTTTTGTCACAACCCCCAAATAAGTCCAAGGTCTAGAATCCAGGGAGTGGGAGCGATTCGGACAGCTCAGAAGTCAGAGGTGAAGCTGACACACACCACCACCCCCTGTGATACTTAAAACCTTGCTTCAAGTATCATATATGTTTCAATAAGATCACCTCTCATTATGTGAACATACAAACCGACAAAATTGACTGGCAGGGAAAGACCATCTGGTCCATCAAGCCTGCCCCAGACAATGATGGTAGGAGCATCGTGACTAAACACTTTATCCCACCCCCGCACCTCCCACAGCCGTGTAATCTCCTGGAAGAGGCAAAAAAAAAAGCAGAGAGAGACCCCAGGGCCGATAAGCGAAGAAATACTCTGGAAAATTCCTCTCAGGCGATCGAAAGCCAGTCCAGGAGATCACACGGACCGAGTGTTATCTAGAAAGACACTTGCCTTCTATACGATGCGATCTCTGCCCCAGTCAGGGACCGGTCCAGCTCCCTCTTGAAGGCAGAGAGTCAGCAGCCACCACACCAGCCGGCAACACATCCCAGAGGCTCACTATTCTCTGGGCAAAGAAGAATTGCCCAACGTCCAGTCTATTCCTACTCTTCCATGGTTTAAACTCCTGACCCCTGGTCCTTGGGCTTATGAGTAGCTGAGGTTCTTTATGCTAGGAATCACCTTTTGTAGCTCTCCTCTGGACTTTTTCCAAGGCCACGATATCACCCACCAATCTTTAGGAGCAGCCTGACCAGCGAGCTACATAATGTCAAAATGGTGTCCTTTGATTTATACTGAGTGGTTCTGTTGATACTACCCAATACCTTGTTAGCTTTAGCTACAATTTTTCAACATTGTTCATGAATCTTCAATGATCTGTGCACAATAACACCGAGATCTTTTTCTCACTCAACCTCTTTCAGTATTGTTCCCAACAAATGATATGTATATTCTGTGTTGGCCCTATCAACATGCATGGATAATAAGAGTCTAAATGAGGTAGAGGAGAAGAGGGATCTGGGGGTACAGATACACAAATCACTAAATGTAGGGACGCAGGTTAATAAGGCCATAAACAGGCAAATCAAGCACTGGGGTTCATTTCTAGAGGGATAGAATTGAAAAGCAGAGAAGTTATGTTAAACTTGTATCGAACCTTGGTTAGACCACACTTGGAGTATTGTGAACAGTTCTGGTCTCCATATTATAGAGAGGATATAGAGGCACTGGAGAAGGTGCAAAAAGATTTACCAGGATGATACCAGACTGAGAGATTATAACTAACAGGAAAGATTGTACTGGCTGAGGCTCTATTCTCTAGAAGAGAGAAGACTGAGGGGTGGCCTGATAGAGGTCTTTAAAATTATGACAAGGTTTGATAGGGTAGATGTAGAGAAGATGTTTCCAATTGTGAGGAGACCAGAACTAGGGGCCATAAATATAAGATAGTCACTAATAAATCCAATAGGGAATTCAGGAGAAACTTCTTTACCCAGAGAGTGGTGAGAATGTGGAACTCGCTCCCACAAGGAGCAGTTGAGGCGAATAGAACAGATACATTTAAGGGGAAGCTGGATAAACACATGAGGGAGAAAGGAATAGAAGGATAGGCTGATAGGGTGAGATGACGGAGGGAGGGAGGAGGCTCGTGTGGAGCATAAACACCAGCATGGATTAGTTGGGCCGAATGGCCTGTTTCTGATCTGTACATTCAAAATAATTCCTTGTAATGTGTGACACCACATTGATCTGGATGAAACTCCATTTTCCATTGTGTAGCCCATTCCCTCAGCACATCGAAACCTTTTTGCATTTGATTGTGCTCCCCTACTGTCTTAACCCTTGCACAGATTTTGGTGTCATCTGCAAACTTACTGACCATACTCCCAACACCACTGTCCAGGTCACTAATAAAGACAATGAAGAGTCACGGCCCTCGGACTGATCCCTGGGGGACAGCATTAGTAACCTGCCTCCAGGCTGTTAACTACAACATTTGGCTGTGGGATTGGAGCCAATTCCAAATCCAGTGTTTCAAATCCCTACTGATACCACAACATTCCATCTTGTGAAGGAACCAAGTGAGAGATACCTTGGTTTAATTTGGATATACCCCCTCTGATTATCCCCTTGTGTTTAATTTGGATATACCCCCTCTGATTATCCCCTTGTGTTTAATTTGGATATACCCCCTCTGATTATCCCCTTGTGTTTAATTTGGACAGACCCCCTCTGATTATCCCCTTTGGTTTAATTTGGATATACCCACTCTGATCATCCCCTTTGTTTTAATTTCGAGAGACCCACTCTGATCATCCCCTTTGTTTTAATTTGGATGTACCCCCTCTGATTATCCCCATGGGTTTAATTTGGATATACCCCCTCTGATTATCCCCTTGTGTTTAATTTGGACAGACCCCCTCAGATTATCCCCTTTGGTTTAATTTGGATATACCCCCTCTGATTATCTCCTTTGTTTTAATTTGGATATACCCCCTCTGATTATACCTTGGGTTTAATTTGGATATACCCCCTCTGATTATCCCCTTTGGTTTAATTTGGATATACCCCCTCTGATTATCCCCATGGGTTTAATTTGGATATACCCCCTCTGATTATCCCCTTTGGTTTAATTTGGATATACCCCCTCTGATTATCCCCTTGTGTTTAATTTGGATATACCCCCTCTGATTATACCTTGGGTTTAATTTGGATATACCCCCTCTGATTATCCCCTTTGCTTTAATTTGGATATACCCCCTCTGATTATCCCCATGGGTTTAATTTGGATATACCCCCTCTGATTATCCCCTTTGGTTTAATTTGGATATACCCCCTCTGATTATCCCCATGTGTTTAATTTGGATATACCCCCTCTGATTATCCCCTTTGGTTTAATTTGGATATACCCCCTCTGATTATCCCCTTTGGTTTAATTTGGATATACCCCCTCTGATTATCCCCTTGTGTTTAATTTGGATATACCCCCTCTGATTATCTCCTTTGTTTTAATTTGGATATACCCCCTCTGATTATACCTTGGGTTTAATTTGGATATACCCCCTCTGATTATCTCCTTTGGTTTAATTTGGATATACCCCCTCTGATTATTCCCTTGGGTTTAATTTGGATATACCCCCTCTGATTATTCCCTTGGGTTTAATTTGGATATACCCCCTCTGATTATTCCCTTGGGTTTAATTTGGATATACCTCCTCTGATTATCCCATTTGGTTTAATTTGGATATACCCCCTCTGATTATCCCCTTTGGTTTAATTTGGATATACCCCTTCTGATGATCCCCTTGGGTTTAATTTGGATATACCCCCTCTGATTATCCCCTTGGGTTTAATTTGGATATACCCCCTCTGATTATCCCCTTTGCGTTAATTTGGATATATCCCCTCTGATTAAACCCTTGGATTTAATTTGGATATACCCCCTCTGATTATCCCCTTGGATTTAATTTCGATATACCCCCTCTGATTATACCCTTTGGTTTAATTTGGATCTACCCCCTCTGATTAAACGCTTTGGTTTAATTTGGATTTTCCCCCTCTGATTATCCCCTTGGGTTTAATTTGGATATACACCGTCTGATTATCCCCTTGGGTTTAATTTGGATATAACCCCTCTGATTAACCTCTTTGCTTGAATTTGGATATACCCCCTCTGATTATCAAATTTGCTTTAATTTGGATATACCCACTCTGATTATCCACTTGGATTTAATTTGGATATACCCCTCTGATTATCCCCTTGGGTTATATTTGGATATACCCCTTCTGATTTCCCCATTGCTTTAATTTGGATGTACCCCCTCTGATTATCCCCTGTGTTTTAATTTGGAAATACCCCCTCTGATTATCCCCTTTGGTTTAATTTGGATATGCCCCCTCTGATTATTCCCTTTGGTTCAATTTGGATATACCCCCTCTGATTATCCCCTTTGGTTCAATTTGGATATACCCCCTCTGATTATCCCTTTGGGTTTAATTTGGATATACCCCCTCTGATTATCTCCTTGGGTTTAATTTGGATATACCCCCTCTGATTATCCCCTTTGGTTTAATTTGGATATACCCCCTCTGATTATCCCCTTTGGTTCAATTTGGATATACCCCCTCTGATTATCCCCTTGGGTTTAATTTGGATATACCCCCTCTGATCATCCACTTTGGTTTAATTTCGATATACCCCCTCTGATTATCCCCTTGCGTTTAATTTGGATATACCCCCTCTGATTATCCCCTTGGTTTAATTAGGATATACCCCCTCTGATTATCCCATTGGTTTAATTTGGATATACCCCCTCTGATTATCCCCTTTGGTTCAATTTGGATATACCAGCTCTGATTATCCCCTTTGGTTCAATTTGGATATACCCCCTCTGATTATCCCCTTTGGCTCAATTTGGATATACCCCCTCTGATTAACCCCTTTGCTTTAATTTGGATATATCCCTTCCGATTATCCCCTTGGATTTAATTTGGATATACCCCCTCTGATTATCCCCTTTGGTTCAATTCGGATATACCCCCTCTGATTAACCCCTTTGCTTTAATTTGGATATATCCCTTCCGATTATCCCCATTGTTTTAATCTGGATATACCCCCTCTGATTATCCCCTTGGGTTTAATTTGGATATATCCCTCTGATTATCCCCTTGGGATTAATTTGGATATACCCCCTCTGATTATCCCATTTTGGTTAATTTGGATATACCCCCTCTGATTATCCCCTTTGGTTTAATTTGGATTTACCCTCTCTGATTATCCCCTTTGGTTTATTTTTGGTATACCCCCTCTGATTATCCCCTTTGGTTTAATTTTGGTGTACCCCCTCTGATTATCCACTTGGGTTTAATTTGGATATACCCCCTCTGATTTTCGCCTTGGTTTAATTTGGATATACCCCCTCTGATTATCCCCTTGGGTTTAATTTGGATATACCCCCTCTGATTATCCCCTTTGGTTTAATTTGGATATACCCCCTCTGATTATCCCCTTGGGTTTAATTTGGATATACCCCCTCTGATTATCCCCTTTGGTTTAATTTGGATATACCCCCTCTGATTATCCCCTTGGGTTTAATTGGGAAATACCCCCTCTGATTATCCCCTTGGGTTTAATTTGGATATACCCCCTCTGATTATCCCCTTGGGTTTAATTTGGATATACCCCCTCTGATTATCCCCTTCGGTTTAATTTGGATATACCCCCTCTGATTATCCCCTTGTGTTTAATTTGGATATACCCCCTCTGATTATCCCCTTTGGTTTAATTTGGATATACCCCCTCTGATTATCCCCTTGGGTTTAATTTGGATATACCCCCTCTGATTATGCCCTTGGGTTTATTTTGGATATACCCCCTCTGATTATCCCCTTTGGCTTTAATTTGGATATACCCCCTCTGATTATCCCCTTTGGCTTTAATTTGGATATACCCCCTCTGATTGTCCCCTTGGGTTTAATTTGGATACACCCCCTCCGATCATCCCCTTTGTTGTAATTTGGATATACCCCCTCATATTATCCCCTTGGGTTTAATTTCGATATACCCCCACTGATTATCCCCTTGGTTTAATTTGGATATACCCCCTCTGAATGTCCCCTTGGGTGTAATTTCTATATACCCCCTCTGATTATCCCCTTTGGTTTAATTTGGATATACCCCCTCTGAATGTCCCCTTGGGTGTAATTTCTATATACCCACTCTGATTATCCCCTTTGGTTTATTTGGATTTACCCCCTCTGAATTTCCCCTTGGGTTTAATTGGATATACCCCCTCTGATTATCCCCTTTGGGTTAATTTGGATATGCCCCCTCTGATTTTTCCCTTGGGTTTAATTTGGATATACCCCCTCTGATTATCCCCTGTGATTTAATTTGGATATACCCCCTCTGATTATCCCCTTGGGTTTGATTTGGAAATACCCCCTCTGATTATCCCCTTTCCTTTAATTTGGAAATACCCCCTCTGATTATCCCCTTGGATTTAATTTGGATATAACCCCTCTGATTATCCCGTTGGATTTAATTTGGATATACCCCCTCTGATGATCCCCTTTGGTTTAATTTGGATATACCCCCTCTGATTATACCTTGGGTTTAATTTGGATATACCCCCTCTGATTATCCCCTTTGGTTTAATTTGGATATACCCCCTCTGATTATCCCCATGGGTTTAATTTGGATATACCCCCTCTGATTATCCCCTTTGGTTTAATTTGGATATACCCCCTCTGATTATCCCCTTGTGTTTAATTTGGATATACCCCCTCTGATTATCCCCTTTGGTTTAATTTGGATATACCCCCTCTGATTATCCCCTTTGGTTTAATTTGGATATACCCCCTCTGATTATCCCCTTGTGTTTAATTTGGGTATACCCCCTCTGATTATCTCCTTTGTTTTAATTTGGATATACCCCCTCTGATTATACCTTGGGTTTAATTTGGATATACCCCCTCTGATTATCTCCTTTGGTTTAATTTGGATATACCCCCTCTGATTATTCCCTTGGGTTTAATTTGGATATACCCCCTCTGATTATTCCCTTGGGTTTAATTTGGATATACCCCCTCTGATTATTCCCTTGGGTTTAATTTGGATATACCTCCTCTGATTATCCCATTTGGTTTAATTTGGATATACCCCCTCTGATTATCCCCTTTGGTTTAATTTGGATATACCCCTTCTGATGATCCCCTTGGGTTTAATTTGGATATACCCCCTCTGATTATCCCCTTGGGTTTAATTTGGATATACCCCCTCTGATTATCCCCTTGGGTTTGATTTGGAAATACCCCCTCTGATTATCCCCTTTCCTTTAATTTGGAAATACCCCCTCTGATTATCCCCTTGGATTTAATTTGGATATAACCCCTCTGATTATCCCCTTGGATTTAATTTGGATATACCCCCTCTGATGATCCCCTTTGGTTTAATTTGGATATACCCCCTCTGATTATACCTTGGGTTTAATTTGGATATACCCCCTCTGATTATCCCCTTTGGTTTAATTTGGATATACCCCCTCTGATTATCCCCATGGGTTTAATTTGGATATACCCCCTCTGATTATCCCCTTTGGTTTAATTTGGATATACCCCCTCTGATTATCCCCTTGTGTTTAATTTGGATATACCCCCTCTGATTATCCCCTTTGGTTTAATTTGGATATACCCCCTCTGATTATCCCCTTTGGTTTAATTTGGATATACCCCCTCTGATTATCCCCTTGTGTTTAATTTGGATATACCCCCTCTGATTATCTCCTTTGTTTTAATTTGGATATACCCCCTCTGATTATACCTTGGGTTTAATTTGGATATACCCCCTCTGATTATCTCCTTTGGTTTAATTTGGATATACCCCCTCTGATTATTCCCTTGGGTTTAATTTGGATATACCCCCTCTGATTATTCCCTTGGGTTTAATTTGGATATACCCCCTCTGATTATTCCCTTGGGTTTAATTTGGATATACCTCCTCTGATTATCCCATTTGGTTTAATTTGGATATACCCCCTCTGATTATCCCCTTTGGTTTAATTTGGATATACCCCTTCTGATGATCCCCTTGGGTTTAATTTGGATATACCCCCTCTGATTATCCCCTTGGGTTTAATTTGGATATACCCCCTCTGATTATCCCCTTTGCGTTAATTTGGATATACCCCCTCTGATTAAACCCTTGGATTTAATTTGGATATACCCCCTCTGATTATCCCCTTGGATTTAATTTCGATATACCCCCTCTGATTATCCCCTTTGGTTTAATTTGGATCTACCCCCTCTGATTAAATGCTTTGGTTTAATTTGGATTTTCCCCCTCTGATTATCCCCTTGGGTTTAATTTGGATATACACCGTCTGATTATCCCCTTGGGTTTAATTTGGATATAACCCCTCTGATTAACCTCTTTGCTTGAATTTGGATATACCCCCTCTGATTATCAAATTTGCTTTAATTTGGATATACCCACTCTGATTATCCACTTGGATTTAATTTGGATATACCCCTCTGATTATCCCCTTGGGTTATATTTGGATATACCCCTTCTGATTTCCCCATTGCTTTAATTTGGATGTACCACCTCTGATTATCCCCTGTGTTTTAATTTGGAAATACCCCCTCTGATTATCCCCTTTGGTTTAATTTGGATATGCCCCCTCTGATTATTCCCTTTGGTTCAATTTGGATATACCCCCTCTGATTATCCCCTTTGGTTCAATTTGGATATACCCCCTCTGATTATCCCTTTGGGTTTAATTTGGATATACCCCCTCTGATTATCCCCTTGGGTTTAATTTGGATATACCCCCTCTGATTATCCCCTTTGGTTTAATTTGGATATACCCCCTCTGATTATCCCCTTTGGTTCAATTTGGATATACCCCCTCTGATTATCCCCTTGGGTTTAATTTGGATATACCCCCTCTGATCATCCACTTTGGTTTAATTTCGATATACCCCCTCTGATTATCCCCTTGCGTTTAATTTGGATATACCCCCTCTGATTATCCCCTTGGTTTAATTAGGATATACCCCCTCTGATTATCCCATTGGTTTAATTTGGATATACCCCCTCTGATTATCCCCTTTGGTTCAATTTGGATATACCAGCTCTGATTATCCCCTTTGGTTCAATTTGGATATACCCCCTCTGATTATCCCCTTTGGCTCAATTTGGATATACCCCCTCTGATTAACCCCTTTGCTTTAATTTGGATATATCCCTTCCGATTATCCCCTTGGATTTAATTTGGATATACCCCCTCTGATTATCCCCTTTGGTTCAATTCGGATATACCCCCTCTGATTAACCCCTTTGCTTTAATTTGGATATATCCCTTCCGATTATCCCCATTGTTTTAATCTGGATATACCCCCTCTGATTATCCCCTTGGGTTTAATTTGGATATATCCCTCTGATTATCCCCTTGGGATTAATTTGGATATACCCCCTCTGATTATCCCATTTTGGTTAATTTGGATATACCCCCTCTGATTATCCCCTTTGGTTTAATTTGGATTTACCCTCTCTGATTATCCCCTTTGGTTTATTTTTGGTATACCCCCTCTGATTATCCCCTTTGGTTTAATTTTGGTGTACCCCCTCTGATTATCCACTTGGGTTTAATTTGGATATACCCCCTCTGATTTTCGCCTTGGTTTAATTTGGATATACCCCCTCTGATTATCCCCTTGGGTATAATTTGGATATACCCCCTCTGATTATCCCCTTTGGTTTAATTTGGATATACCCCCTCTGATTATCCCCTTGGGTTTAATTTGGATATACCCCCTCTGATTATCCCCTTTGGTTTAATTTGGATATACCCCCTCTGATTATCCCCTTGGGTTTAATTGGGAAATACCCCCTCTGATTATCCCCTTGGGTTTAATTTGGATATACCCCCTCTGATTATCCCCTTGGGTTTAATTTGGATATACCCCCTCTGATTATCCCCTTCGGTTTAATTTGGATATACCCCCTCTGATTATCCCCTTGTGTTTAATTTGGATATACCCCCTCTGATTATCCCCTTTGGTTTAATTTGGATATACCCCCTCTGATTATCCCCTTGGGTTTAATTTGGAAATACCCCCTCTGATTTCCCCATTGGTTTAATTTGGATATACCCCCTCTGATTATCCCCTTTGGTTTAATTTGGATATACCCCCCTGATTATCCCCTTGGGTTTAATTTGGATATACCCCCTCTGAATATCCCCTGTGGTTTAATTTGGATATACCCCCTCTGATTATCCCCTTGGGTTTAATTTGGATATACCCCCTCTGATTATCCCCTTTGGTTTAATTTGGATATACCCCCTCTGATTATCCCCTTTGGATTAATTTGGATATACGCCCTCTGATTATCCCCTTGGGTTTAATTTGGATATACCCCCTCTGATTATCCCCTGTGGTTTAATTTGGATATACCCCCTCTGATTATTCCCTGTGGTTTAATTTGGATATACCCCCTCTGATTATCCCCTGTGGTTTAATTTGGATATACCCCCTCTGATTATCCCCTGTGGTTTAATTTGGATATACCCCCTCTGATTATGCACTTGGGTTTAATTTGTATATACCCGCTCTGATTATCCCCTGTGATTTAATTTGGATGTACCCCCTCTGATTATCCCCTTGGTTTAATTTGGATATACCCCCTCTGATTATCCCCTTTGGTTCAATTTGGATCTACCCCCTCTGATTATCCCCTTTGGTTCAATTTGGATATACCCACTCTGATTAGCTCCTTTGGCTCAATTTGGATATACCCCCTCTGATTATCCCCTTTGCTTTCATTTGGATCGATCCCCTCTGATTATCCCCTTTGGTTTAATTTGGATATAACCCCTCTGATTATCGCCTTGGATTTAATTTGGATATACCCCCTCCGATTATCCCCTTTAGGTTTAATTTGGATATACCCCCTCCGATTATCCCCTTGGGTTTAATTTGGATATACCCCCTCTGATTATGCCCTTGGGTTTATTTTGGATATACCCCCTCTGATTATCCCCTTTGGCTTTAATTTGGATATACCCCCTCTGATTATCCCCTTTGGCTTTAATTTGGATATACCCCCTCTGATTGTCCCCTTGGGTTTAATTTGGATACACCCCCTCCGATCATCCCCTTTGTTGTAATTTGGATATACCCCCTCATATTATCCCCTTGGGTTTAATTTCGATATACCCCCACTGATTATCCCCTTGGTTTAATTTGGATATACCCCCTCTGAATGTCCCCTTGGGTGTAATTTCTATATACCCCCTCTGATTATCCCCTTTGGTTTAATTTGGATATACCCCCTCTGAATGTCCCCTTGGGTGTAATTTCTATATACCCACTCTGATTATCCCCTTTGGTTTATTTGGATTTACCCCCTCTGAATTTCCCCTTGGGTTTAATTGGATATACCCCCTCTGATTATCCCCTTTGGGTTAATTTGGATATGCCCCTCTGATTTTTCCCATGGGTTTAATTTGGATATACCCCCTCTGATTATCCCCTGTGATTTAATTTGGATATACCCCCTCTGATTATCCCCTTGGGTTTGATTTGGAAATACCCCCTCTGATTATCCCCTTTCCTTTAATTTGGAAATACCCCCTCTGATTATCCCCTTGGATTTAATTTGGATATAACCCCTCTGATTATCCCCTTGGATTTAATTTGGATATACCCCCTCTGATGATCCCCTTTGGTTTAATTTGGATATACCCCCTCTGATTATCCCCTTTGGTTTAATTTGGATATAACCCCTCTAATTATCCCCTTGGATTTAATTTGGATATACCCCCTCTGATTATCCCCTTGGGTTTAATTTGGATATACCCCCTCTGATTATCCCCTTTGGTTTAATTTTGATATACCGCCTCTGATTATCCCCTTTGGTTTAATTTGGATATTCCCCCTCTGATTATCCCCTTGTGTTTAATTTGGATATACCCCCTCTGATTATCCCTTTGGTTTAATTTGGATATACCCCCTCTGATTATCCCCCTGGGTTGAATTTGGATATACCCCCTCTGATTATCCCCTTTGGTTTAATTTAGATATACCCCCTCTGATTATCCCCTTTGGTTTAATTTGGATATACCCCCTCTGATTATCCCCTTTGGTTTAATTTGGATATACCCCCTCGGATTATCCCCTTGGGTTTAATTTGGATATACCCCCTCTGATTATCCCCTTTGCTTTAATTTGGATATACCCCCTCGGATTATCCCCTTGGATTTAATTTGGATATACCCCCTCCGATTATCCCCTTGGGTTTAATTTGGATATACCCGCTCTTATTATCCCCTGTGATTTAATTTGGATGTACCCCCTCTGATTATCCCCTTGGATTTAATTTGGATATACCCCCTCTGATTATCCCCGTGTGTTTAATTTGGATATACCCCCTCTGATTATCCCCTTTGGTTTAATTTGGATATACCCCCTCTGATTATCCCCGTGTGTTTAATTTGGATATACCCCCTCTGATTATCCCATTGGGTTTAATTGGGAAATACCCCCTCTGATTATCCCCTTTGGCTCAATTTGGATATACCCCCTCTGATTAACCCCTTTGCTTTAATTTGGATATATCCCTTCCGATTATCCCCATTGTTTTAATCTGGATATACCCCCTCTGATTATCCCCTTGGGTTTAATTTGGATATATCCCTCTGATTATCCCCTTGGGATAAATTTGGATATAACCCCTCTGATTATCCCATTTTGGTTAATTTGGATATACCCCCTCTGATTATGCCCTTTGGTTTAATTTGGATTTACCCTCTCTGATTATCCCCTTTGGTTTATTTTTGGTATACCCCCTCTGATTATCCCCTTTGGTTTAATTTTGGTGTACCCCCTCTGATTATCCATTTGGGTTTAATTTGGATATACCCCCTCTGATTTTCCCCTTGGTTTAATTTGGATATACCCCCTCTGATTATCCCCTTGGGTTTAATTTGGATATACCCCCTCTGATTATCCCCTTTGGTTTAATTTGGATATACCCCCTCTGATTATCCCCTTGGGATTAATTTGGATATACCCCCTCTGATTATCCCCTTTGGTTTAATTTGGATATACCCCCTCTGATTATCCCCTTTGGTTTAATTTGGATACACCCCCTCTGATTATCCCCTTGGGTTTAATTTGGATATCCCTCCTCTGATTATCCCCTGTGGTTTAATTTGGATATACCCCCTCTGAATGTCCCCTTGGGTTTAATTTGGATATACCCCCTCTGAATATCCCCTGTGGTTTAATTTGGATATACTCCCTCTGATTATCCCCTTGGGTTTAATTTGGATATACCCCCTCTGATTATCCCCTTTGGTTTAATTTGGATATACCCCCTCTGATTATCCCCTTTGGATTAATTTGGATATACCCCCTCTGATTATCCCCTTTGGTTTAATTTGGATATACCCCCTCTGATTATCCCCTGTGGTTTAATTTGGATATACCCCCTCTGATTATCCCCTGTGGTTTAATTTGGATATACCCCCTCTGATTATCCCCTTGGGTTTAATTTAGATATACCCCCTCTGATTATCCCCTGTGGTTTAATTTGGATATACCCCCTCTGATTATCCCCTTGGGTTTAATTTGGATATACCCCCTCTGATTATCCCCTTTGGTTTAATTTGGATATACCCCCTCTGATTATCCCCTTTGGTTTAATTTGGATATACCCCCTCTGATTATCCCCTTGGGTTTAATTTGGATATACCCCCTCTGATTATCCCCTTTGCTTTAATTTGGATATACCCCCTCGGATTATCCCCTTGGATTTAATTTGGATATACCCCCTCCGATTATCCCCTTGGGTTTAATTTGGATATACCCGCTCTTATTATCCCCTGTGATTTAATTTGGATGTACCCCCTCTGATTATCCCCTTGGATTTAATTTGGATATACCCCCTCTGATTATCCCCGTGTGTTTAATTTGGATATACCCCCTCTGATTATCCCCTTTGGTTTAATTTGGATATACCCCCTCTGATTATCCCCGTGTGTTTAATTTGGATATACCCCCTCTGATTATCCCATTGGGTTTAATTCGGAAATACCCCCTCTGATTATCCCCTTTGGCTCAATTTGGATATACCCCCTCTGATTAACCCCTTTGCTTTAATTTGGATATATCCCTTCCGATTATCCCCATTGTTTTAATCTGGATATACCCCCTATGATTATCCCCTTGGGTTTAATTTGGATATATCCCTCTGATTATCCCCTTGGGATAAATTTGGATATAACCCCTCTGATTATCCCATTTTGGATAATTTGGATATACCCCCTCTGATTATGCCCTTTGGTTTAATTTGGATTTACCCTCTCTGATTATCCCCTTTGGTTTATTTTTGGTATACCCCCTCTGATTATCCCCTTTGGTTTAATTTTGGTGTACCCCCTCTGATTATCCATTTGGGTTTAATTTGGATATACCCCCTCTGATTTTCCCCTTGGTTTAATTTGGATATACCCCCTCTGATTATCCCCTTGGGTTTAATTTGGATATACCCCCTCTGATTATCCCCTTTGGTTTAATTTGGATATACCCCCTCTGATTATCCCCTTGGGTTTAATTTGGATATACCCCCTCTGATTATCCCCTTTGGTTTAATTTGGATATACCCCCTCTGATTATCCCCTTTGGTTTAATTTGGATACACCCCCTCTGATTATCCCCTTGGGTTTAATTTGGATATCCCTCCTCTGATTATCCCCTGTGGTTTAATTTGGATATACCCCCTCTGAATGTCCCCTTGGGTTTAATTTGGATATACCCCCTCTGAATATCCCCTGTGGTTTAATTTGGATATACTCCCTCTGATTATCCCCTTGGGTTTAATTTGGATATAACCCCTCTGATTATCCCCTTTGGTTTAATTTGGATATACCCCCTCTGATTATCCCCTTTGGTTTAATTTGGATATACCCCCTCTGATTATCCCCTTTGGTTTAATTTGGATATACCCCCTCTGATTATCCCCTGTGGTTTAATTTGGATATACCCCCTCTGATTATCCCCTGTGGTTTAATTTGGATCTACCCCCTCTGATTATCCCCTTGGGTTTAATTTAGATATACCCCCTCTGATTATCCCCTGTGGTTTAATTTGGATATACCCCCTCTGATTATGCACTTGGGATTAATTTGTGTATACCCGCTCTGATTATCCCCTGTGATTTAATTTGGATGTACCCCCTCTGATTATCCCCTTGGTTTAATTTGGATATACCCCCTCTGATTATCCCCTTTGGTTCAATTTGAATATACCCACTCTGATTATCTCCTTTGGCTCAATTTGGATATACCCCCTCCGATTATCCCCTTTAGGTTTAATTTGGATATACCCCCTCCGATTATCCCCTTGGGTTTAATTTGGATATACCCCCTCTGATTATGCCCTTGGGTTTAATTTGGATATACCCCCTCTGATTATCCCCTTTGGCTTTAATTTGGATATACCCCCTCTGATTGTCCCCTTTGGTTTAATTTGGATACACCCCCTCCGATCATCCCCTTTGTTGTAATTTGGATATACCCCCTCTGATTATCCCCTTGGGTTTAATTTGGATATACCCCCACTGATTATCCCCTTGGTTTAATTTGGATATACCCCCTCTGAATGTCCCCTTGGGTGTAATTTCTAAATACCCCCTCTGATTATCCCCTTTGGTTTAATTTGGATATACCCACTCTGATTATCCCCTTTGGTTTATTTGGATTTACCCCCTCTGAATTTCCCCTTGGGTTTAATTTGGATATACCCCCTCTGATTATCCCCTGTGATTTAATTTGGATATACCCCCTCTGATTATCCCCTTGGGTTTGATTTGGAAATACCCCCTCTGATTATCCCCTTTGCTTTAATTTGGAAATACCCCCTCTGATTATCCCCTTGGATTTAATTTGGATATAACCCCTCTGATGATCCCCTTGGATTTAATTTGGATATACCCCCTCTGATGATCCCCTTTGGTTTAATTTGGATATACCCCCTCTGATTATCCCCTTGGGTTTAATTTGGATATACCCCCTCTGATTATCCCCTGTGATTTAATTTGGATGTACCCCCTCTGATTATCCCCTTGGGTTTAATTTGGATATACCCCCTCTGATTATCTCCGTGTGTTTAATTTGGATATACCCCCTCTGATTATCCCCTTTGGTTTAATTTGGATATAACCCCTCTGATTATCCCCTTGGATTTAATTTGGATATACCCCCTCTGATTATCCCCGTGTGTTTAATTTGGATATACCCCCTCTGATTATCCCCTTTGGTTTAATTTGGATATACCCCCTCTGATTATCCCCGTGTGTTTAATTTGGATATACCCCCTCTGATTATCCCATTGGGTTTAATTGGGAAATACCCCCTCTGATTATCCCCTTTGGCTCAATTTGGATATACCCCCTCTGATTAACCCCTTTGCTTTAATTTGGATATATCCCTTCCGATTATCCCCATTGTTTTAATCTGGATATACCCCCTCTGATTATCCCCTTGGGTTTAATTTGGATATATCCCTCTGATTATCCCCTTGGGATAAATTTGGATATAACCCCTCTGATTATCCCATTTTGGTTAATTTGGATATACCCCCTCTGATTATGCCCTTTGGTTTATTTTTGTTATACCCCCTCTGATTATCCCCTTTGGTTTAATTTTGGTGTACCCCCTCTGATTATCCATTTGGGTTTAATTTGGATATACCCCCTCTGATTTTCCCCTTGGTTTAATTTGGATATACCCCCTCTGATTATCCCCTTGGGTTTAATTTGGATATACCCCCTCTGATTATCCCCTTTGGTTTAATTTGGATATACCCCCTCTGATTATCCCCTTGGGTTTAATTTGGATATACCCCCTCTGATTATCCCCTTTGGTTTAATTTGGATATACCCCCTCTGATTATCCCCTTTGGTTTAATTTGGATACACCCCCTCTGATTATCCCCTTGGGTTTAATTTGGATATCCCTCCTCTGATTATCCCCTGTGGTTTAATTTGGATATACCCCCTCTGAATGTCGCCTTGGGTTTAATTTGGATATACCCCCTCTGAATATCCCCTGTGGTTTAATTTGGATATACTCCCTCTGATTATCCCCTTGGGTTTAATTTGGATATACCCCCTCTGATTATCCCCTTTGGTTTAATTTGGATATACCCCCTCTGATTATCCCCTTTGGTTTAATTTGGATATACCCCCTCTGATTATCCCCTTTGGTTTAATTTGGATATACCCCCTCTGATTATCCCCGGTGGTTTAATTTGGATATACCCCCTCTGATTATCCCCTGTGGTTTAATTTGGATATACCCCCTCTGATTATCCCCTTGGGTTTAATTTAGATATACCCCCTCTGATTATCCCCTGTGGTTTAATTTGGATATACCCCCTCTGATTATGCACTTGGGATTAATTTGTGTATACCCGCTCTGATTATCCCCTGTGATTTAATTTGGATGTACCCCCTCTGATTATCCCCTTGGTTTAATTTGGATATACCCCCTCTGATTATCCCCTTTGGTTCAATTTGAATATACCCACTCTGATTATCTCCTTTGGCTCAATTTGGATATACCCCCTCCGATTATCCCCTTTAGGTTTAATTTGGATATACCCCCTCCGATTATCCCCTTGGGTTTAATTTGGATATACCCCCTCTGATTATGCCCTTGGGTTTAATTTGGATATACCCCCTCTGATTATCCCCTTTGGCTTTAATTTGGATATACCCCCTCTGATTGTCCCCTTGGGTTTAATTTGGATACACCCCCTCCGATCATCCCCTTTGTTGTAATTTGGATATACCCCCTCTGATTATCCCCTTGGGTTTAATTTGGATATACCCCCACTGATTATCCCCTTGGTTTAATTTGGATATACCCCCTCTGAATGTCCCCTTGGGTGTAATTTCTAAATACCCCCTCTGATTATCCCCTTTGGTTTAATTTGGATATACCCACTCTGATTATCCCCTTTGGTTTATTTGGATTTACCCCCTCTGAATTTCCCCTTGGGTTTAATTTGGATATACCCCCTCTGATTATCCCCTGTGATTTAATTTGGATATACCCCCTCTGATTATCCCCTTGGGTTTGATTTGGAAATACCCCCTCTGATTATCCCCTTTGCTTTAATTTGGAAATACCCCCTCTGATTATCCCCTTGGATTTAATTTGGATATAACCCCTCTGATGATCCCCTTGGATTTAATTTGGATATACCCCCTCTGATGATCCCCTTTGGTTTAATTTGGATATACCCCCTCTGATTATCCCCTTGGGTTTAATTTGGATATACCCCCTCTGATTATCCCCTGTGATTTAATTTGGATGTACCCCCTCTGATTATCCCCTTGGGTTTAATTTGGATATACCCCCTCTGATTATCTCCGTGTGTTTAATTTGGATATACCCCCTCTGATTATCCCCTTTGGTTTAATTTGGATATAACCCCTCTGATTATCCCCTTGGATTTAATTTGGATATACCCCCTCTGATTATCCCCTTGGGTTTAATTTGGATATACCCCGTCTGATTATCCCCTTGTGTTTAATTTTGATATACCGCCTCTGATTATCCCCTTTGGTTTAATTTGGATATACCCACTCTGATTATCCCCTTGTGTTTAATTTGGATATACCCCCTCTGATTATCCCCTTGGGTTTAAGTTGGATATACCCCCTCTGATTGTCCCCTTGGGTTTAATTTGGATATACCCCCTCTGAATATCCCCTGTGGTTTAATTTGGATATACTCCCTCTGATTATCCCCTTGGGTTTAATTTGGATATACCCCCTCTGATTATCCCCTTTGGTTTAATTTGGATATACCCCCTCTGATTATCCCCTTTGGTTTAATTTGGATATACCCCCTCTCATTATCCCCTTTGGTTTAATTTGGATATACCCCCTCTGATTATCCCCTGTGGTTTAATTTGGATATACCCCCTCTGATTATCCCCTGTGGTTTAATTTGGATATACCCCCTCTGATTATCCCCTTGGGTTTAATTTAGATATACCCCCTCTGATTATCCCCTGTGGTTTAATTTGGATATACCCCCTCTGATTATGCACTTGGGATTAATTTGTGTATACCCGCTCTGATTATCCCCTGTGATTTAATTTGGATGTACCCCCTCTGATTATCCCCTTGGTTTAATTTGGATATACCCCCTCTGATTATCCCCTTTGGTTCAATTTGAATATACCCACTCTGATTATCTCCTTTAGCTCAATTTGGATATACCCCCTCTGATTATGCCCTTTGCTTTCATTTGGATCGATCTCCTCTGATTATCCCCTTTGGTTTAATTTGGATATAACCCCTCTGATTATCGCCTTCGATTTAATTTGGATATACCCCCTCCGATTATCCCCTTTAGGTTTAATTTGGATATACTCCCTCCGATTATCCCCTTGGGTTTAATTTGGATGTACCCCCTCTGATTATGCCCTTGGGTTTAATTTGGATATACCCCCTCTGATTATCCCCTTTGGCTTTAATTTGGATATACCCCCTCTGATTGTCCCCTTGGGTTTAATTTGGATACACCCCCTCCGATCATCCCCTTTGTTGTAATTTGGATATACCCCCTCTGATTATCCCCTTGGGTTTAATTTGGATATACACCCACTGATTATCCCCTTGGTTTAATTTGGATATACCCCCTCTGAATGTCCCCTTGGGTGTAATTTCTATATACCCCCTCTGATTATCCCCTTTGGTTTAATTTGGATATACCCACTCTGATTATCCCCTTTGGTTTATTTGGATTTACCCCCTCTGAATTTCCCCTTGGGTTTAATTTGGATATACCCCCTCTGATTATCCCCTGTGATTTAATTTGGATATACCCCCTCTGATTATCCCCTTGGGTTTGATTTGGAAATACCCCCTCTGATTATCCCCTTTGCTTTAATTTGGAAATACCCCCTCTGATTATCCCCTTGGATTTAATTTGGATATAACCCCTCTGATGATCCCCTTGGATTTAATTTGGATATACCCCCTCTGATGATCCCCTTTGGTTGAATTTGGATATACCCCCTCTGATTATCCCCTGTGATTTAATTTGGATGTACCCCCTCTGATTATCCCCTTGGGTTTAATTTGGATATACCCCCTCTGATTATCTCCGTGTGTTTAATTTGGATATACCCCCTCTGATTATCCCCTTTGGTTTAATTTGGATATAACCCCTCTGATTATCCCCTTGGATTTAATTTGGATATACCCCCTCTGATTATCCCCTTGGGTTTAATTTGGATATACCCCGTCTGATTATCCCCTTGTGTTTAATTTTGATATACCGCCTCTGATTATCCCCTTTGGTTTAATTTGGATATACCCACTCTGATTATCCCCTTGGGTTTAATTTGGATATACCCCCACTGATTATCCCCTTGGTTTAATTTGGATATACCCCCTCTGAATGTCCCCTTGGGTGTAATTTCTATATACCCCCTCTGATTATCCCCTTTGGTTTAATTTGGATATACCCACTCTGATTATCCCCTTTGGTTTATTTGGATTTACCCCCTCTGAATTTCCCCTTGGGTTTAATTTGGATATACCCCCTCTGATTATCCCCTGTGATTTAATTTGGATATACCCCCTCTGATTATCCCCTTGGGTTTGATTTGGAAATACCCCCTCTGATTATCCCCTTTGCTTTAATTTGGAAATACCCCCTCTGATTATCCCCTTGGATTTAATTTGGATATAACCCCTCTGATGATCCCCTTGGATTTAATTTGGATATACCCCCTCTGATGATCCCCTTTGGTTTAATTTGGATATACCCCCTCTGATTATCCCCTTGGGTTTAATTTGGATATACCCCCTCTGATTATCCCCTGTGATTTAATTTGGATGTACCCCCTCTGATTATCCCCTTGGGTTTAATTTGGATATACCCCCTCTGATTATCTCCGTGTGTTTAATTTGGATATACCCCCTCTGATTATCCCCTTTGGTTTAATTTGGATATAACCCCTCTGATTATCCCCTTGGATTTAATTTGGATATACCCCCTCTGATTATCCCCTTGGGTTTAATTTGGATATACCCCGTCTGATTATCCCCTTGTGTTTAATTTTGATATACCGCCTCTGATTATCCCCTTTGGTTTAATTTGGATATACCCACTCTGATTATCCCCTTGTGTTTAATTTGGATATACCCCCTCTGATTATCCCCTTGGGTTTAAGTTGGATATACCCCCTCTGATTGTCCCCTTGGGTTTAATTTGGATATACCCCCTCTGAATATCCCCTGTGGTTTAATTTGGATGTACCCCCTCTGATTATCCCCTTGGGTTTAATTTGGATATACCCCCTCTGATTATCTCCGTGTGTTTAATTTGGATATACCCCCTCTGATTATCCCCTTTGGTTTAATTTGGATATAACCCCTCTGATTATCCCCTTGGATTTAATTTGGATATACCCCCTCTGATTATCCCCTTGGGTTTAATTTGGATATACCCCGTCTGATTATCCCCTTGTGTTTAATTTTGATATACCGCCTCTGATTATCCCCTTTGGTTTAATTTGGATATACCCACTCTGATTATCCCCTTGTGTTTAATTTGGATATACCCCCTCTGATTATCCCCTTGGGTTTAAGTTGGATATACCCCCTCTGATTGTCCCCTTGGGTTTAATTTGGATATACCCCCTCTGAATATCCCCTGTGGTTTAATTTGGATATACTCCCTCTGATTATCCCCTTGGGTTTAATTTGGATATACCCCCTCTGATTATCCCCTTTGGTTTAATTTGGATATACCCCCTCTGATTATCCCCTTTGGTTTAATTTGGATATACCCCCTCTCATTATCCCCTTTGGTTTAATTTGGATATACCCCCTCTGATTATCCCCTGTGGTTTAATTTGGATATACCCCCTCTGATTATCCCCTGTGGTTTAATTTGGATATACCCCCTCTGATTATCCCCTTGGGTTTAATTTAGATATACCCCCTCTGATTATCCCCTGTGGTTTAATTTGGATATACCCCCTCTGATTATGCACTTGGGATTAATTTGTGTATACCCGCTCTGATTATCCCCTGTGATTTAATTTGGATGTACCCCCTCTGATTATCCCCTTGGTTTAATTTGGATATACCCCCTCTGATTATCCCCTTTGGTTCAATTTGAATATACCCACTCTGATTATCTCCTTTGGCTCAATTTGGATATACCCCCTCTGATTATGCCCTTTGCTTTCATTTGGATCGATCTCCTCTGATTCTCCCCTTTGGTTTAATTTGGATATACCCCCTCTGATTATCCCCTTTGGTTTAATTTGGATATACCCCCTCTCATTATCCCCTTTGGTTTAATTTGGATATACCCCCTCTGATTATCCCCTGTGGTTTAATTTGGATATACCCCCTCTGATTATCCCCTGTGGTTTAATTTGGATATACCCCCTCTGATTATCCCCTTGGGTTTAATTTAGATATACCCCCTCTGATTATCCCCTGTGGTTTAATTTGGATATACCCCCTCTGATTATGCACTTGGGATTAATTTGTGTATACCCGCTCTGATTATCCCCTGTGATTTAATTTGGATGTACCCCCTCTGATTATCCCCTTGGTTTAATTTGGATATACCCCCTCTGATTATCCCCTTTGGTTCAATTTGAATATACCCACTCTGATTATCTCCTTTGGCTCAATTTGGATATACCCCCTCTGATTATGCCCTTTGCTTTCATTTGGATCGATCTCCTCTGATTCTCCCCTTTGGTTTAATTTGGATATAACCCCTCTGATTATCGCCTTCGATTTAATTTGGATATACCCCCTCCGATTATCCCCTTTAGGTTTAATTTGGATATACTCCCTCCGATTATCCCCTTGGGTTTAATTTGGATGTACCCCCTCTGATTATGCCCTTGGTTTTAATTTGGATATACCCCCTCTGATTATCCCCTTTGGCTTTAATTTGGATATACCCCCTCTGATTGTCCCCTTGGGTTTAATTTGGATACACCCCCTCCGATCATCCCCTTTGTTGTAATTTGGATATACCCCCTCTGATAATCCCCTTGGGTTTAATTTGGATATACCCCCACTGATTATCCCCTTGGTTTAATTTGGATATACCCCCTCTGAATGTCCCCTTGGGTGTAATTTCTATATACCCCCTCTGATTATCCCCTTTGGTTTAATTTGGATATACCCACTCTGATTATCCCCTTTGGTTTATTTGGATTTACCCCCTCTGAATTTCCCCTTGTGTTTAATTTGGATATACCCCCTCTGATTATCCCCTGTGATTTAATTTGGATATACCCCCTCTGATTATCCCCTTGGGTTTGATTTGGAAATACCCCCTCTGATTATCCCCTTTGCTTTAATTTGGAAATACCCCCTCTGATTATCCCCTTGGATTTAATTTGGATATAACCCCTCTGATGATCCCCTTGGATTTAATTTGGATATACCCCCTCTGATGATCCACTTTGGTTGAATTTGGATATACCCCCTCTGATTATCCCCTGTGATTTAATTTGGATGTACCCCCTCTGATTATCCCCTTGGGTTTAATTTGGATATACCCCCTCTGATTATCTCCGTGTGTTTAATTTGGATATACCCCCTCTGATTATCCCCTTTGGTTTAATTTGGATATAACCCCTCTGATTATCCCCTTGGATTTAATTTGGATATACCCCCTCTGATTATCCCCTTGGGTTTAATTTGGATATACCCCGTCTGATTATCCCCTTGTGTTTAATTTTGATATACCGCCTCTGATTATCCCCTTTGGTTTAATTTGGATATTCCCCCTCTGATTATCCCCTTGTGTTTAATTTGGATATAACCCCTCTGATTATCCCTTTGGTTTAATTTGGATATACCCCCTCTGATTATCCCTTTGGTTTAATTTGGATATACCCCCTCTGATTATCCCTTTGGTTTAATTTGGATATACCCCCTCTGATTATCCCCTTGGGTTTAATTTGGATATACCCCCTCTGATTATCCCCTTGTGTTTAATTTGGATATAACCCCTCTGATTATCCCCTTGTGTTTAATTTGGATATAACCCCTCTGATTATCCCCTTGGATTTAATTTGGATATACCCCCTCTGATTATCCCCTTGGGTTTAATTTGGATATACCCCGTCTGATTATCCCCTTGTGTTTAATTTTGATATACCGCCTCTGATTATCCCCTTTGGTTTAATTTGGATATTCCCCCTCTGATTATCCCCTTGTGTTTAATTTGGATATAACCCCTCTGATTATCCCTTTGGTTTAATTTGGATATACCCCCTCTGATTATCCCTTTGGTTTAATTTGGATATACCCCCTCTGATTATCCCTTTGGTTTAATTTGGATATACCCCCTCTGATTATCCCCTTGGGTTTAATTTGGATATACCCCCTCTGATTATCCCCTTGGGTTGAATTTGGATATACCCCCTCTGATTATCCCCTTTGGTTTAATTTGGATATACCCCCTCTGATTATCCCCTTGTGTTTAATTTGGATATACCCCCTCTGATTATCCCCTTTGCTTTAATTTGGATATACCCCCTCGGATTATCCCCTTGGATTTAATTTGGATATACCCCCTCCGATTATCCCCTTGGGTTTAATTTGGATATACCCCCTCTGATTATCCCCTGTGATTTAATTTGGATGTACCCCCTCTGATTATCCCCTTGGATTTAATTTGGATATACCCCCTCTGATTATCCCCGTGTGTTTAATTTGGATATACCCCCTCTGATTATCCCCTTTGGTTTAATTTGGATATACCCCCTCTGATTATCCCCGTGTGTTTAATTTGGATATACCCCCTCTGATTATACCATTTGGTTTAATTTGGATATACCCCCTCTGATTATCCCCTTTGGTTTAATTTGGATATACCCCCTCTGATTATCCCCTTGTGTTTAATTTGGATATACCCCCTCTGATTATCCCCTTTGCTTTAATTTGGATATACCCCCTCGGATTATCCCCTTGGATTTAATTTGGATATACCCCCTCCGATTATCCCCTTGGGTTTAATTTGGATATACCCCCTCTGATTATCCCCTGTGATTTAATTTGGATGTACCCCCTCTGATTATCCCCTTGGATTTAATTTGGATATACCCCCTCTGATTATCCCCGTGTGTTTAATTTGGATATACCCCCTCTGATTATCCCCTTTGGTTTAATTTGGATATACCCCCTCTGATTATCCCCGTGTGTTTAATTTGGATATACCCCCTCTGATTATCCCCTTGCGTTTAATTGGGAAATACCCCCTCTGATTATTCACTTTGGTTTAATTTGGATATACCCCCTCTGATTATCCCCTTGTGTTTAATTTTGATTTAACCCTCTGATTATCCCCTTGTGTTTAATTTGGATTTTGCCCCTCTGATTTCCCCATTGGTTTAATTTGGATATACCCCTTCTGATTATCCCCTTTGGTTTAATTTGGATATACCCCCTCGGATTATCCCCGTGTGTTTAATTTGGATATACCCCCTCGGATTATCCCCGTGTGTTTAATTTGGATATACCACCTCTGATTATCAACTTTGCTTTAATTTGGATATACCCCCTCTGATTATCCCCATGGATTTAATTTGGATATACCCACTCTGATTATCCCCTTGTGTTTAATTTGGATATACCCCCTCTGATTATCCCCTTGGGTTTAATTTGGATATACCCCCTCTGATTATCCCCTGTGGTTTAATTTGGATATACCCCCTCTGATTATCCCCTTGGTTTAATTTGGATATACCCCCTCTGATTATCCCCTTGGTTTAATTTGGATATACCCCCTCTGATTATCCCCTGTGGTTTAATTTGGATATAACCCCTCTGATTATCCCCTTGGGTTTAATTTGGATATACCCCCTCTGATTATCCCCTGTGGTTTAATTTGGATATACCCCCTCTGATTATCCCCTTGGTTTAATTTGGATATTCCCCCTCTAAATATCCCCTTGGGTTTAATTTGGATATACCCCCTCTGATTATCCCCTGTGGTTTAATTTGGATATACCCCCTCTGATTATACCCTTGGGTTTAATTTGGATATACCCCCTCTGATTATACCCTTTGGTTTAATTTGGATATACCCCCTCTGATTATCCCCTTGGTTTAATTTGGATATACCCCCTCTGATTATCCCCTTGGTTTAATTTGGATATACCCCCTCTGATTATCCCCTTTGCTTTAATTTGGATATACCCCCTCTGATTATCCCCTTTGGTTTAATTTGGATATACCCCCTCTGATTATCCCCTTTGCTTTAATTTGGATATACCCCCTGTGATTATCCCCTTTGGTTTAATTTGGATATACCCCCTCTGATTATCCCGATGGGATTAATTTGGATATTCCCACTCTGATTATCCCCTTTGCTTTAATTTGGATATACCCCCTCGGATTATCCCGATGGGATTAATTTGGATATACCCCCTCTGATTATCCCCTTGGGTTTAATTTGGATATACCCCCTCTGATTATGCCCTTGGGTTTAATTTGGATATACCCCCTCTGATTGTCCCCTTGGGTTTAATTTGGATATACCCCCTCTGATTATCCCCTTGGGTTTGATTTGGATATATCCCCTCTCATTATCCCCTTGGGTTTAATTTGGATGTACCCCCTCTGATTATCCCCTTTGGTTTAATTTGGATTTACCCCCTCTGATTATCCCCTTGGATTTAATTTGGATATACCCCCTCTGATTATCCCCTTGGGTTTGATTTGGATATACCCCCTCTGATTATCCCCTTTGGTTTAATTTGGAAATACCCCCTCTGATTATCAACTTTGCTTTAATTTGGATATACCCCCTCTGATTATCCCCTTGGCTTTAATTGGGAAATACCCCCTCTGATTATCCCCTTTGGTTTAATTTGGATATACCCCCTCTGATTATCCCCTTGGGTTTAATTTGGATATACCCCCTATGATTATCCCCTTCGGTTTAATTTGGATATACCCCCTCTGATTATCCCCTTGGGTTTAATTTGGATATACCCCCTCTGATTTCCCCATTGGTTTAATTTGGATATACCCCGTCTGATTATCCACTTTGATTTAATTTGGATAAACCCCCCTGATTATCCCTTTGGGTTTAATTTGGATATACCCCCTCTGATTATCTCCTGTGATTTAATTTGGATATACCCCCTCTGATTATCCCCTTGGGTTTAATTTGGATATACACCCTCTGATTATCCCCTGAGGTTTAATTTGGATATTCCCCCTCTGATTATCCCCTGTGGTTTAATTTGGATATACCCCCTCTGATTATCCCCTTGGGTTTAATTTGGATATACCCCCTCTGATTATCCCCTGTGGTTTAATTTGGATATACCCCCTCTGATTATCCCCTTGGGTTTAATTTGGATATACCCCCTCTGATTATCCCCCTTGGTTTAATTTGGATATACCCCCTCTGATTATACACTTTGGTTTAATTTGGATATACCCACTCTGATTATCCCCTTTGGTTTCATTTGGATATACCCCCTCTGATTATCCCCTTTGGCTCAATTTGGATATACCCCCTCTGATTATCCCCTTGGATTTAATTTGGATATACCCCCTCTGATTATCCCCTGTGCTTTAATTTGGATGTACCCCCTCTGATTATCCCTTTGTGTTTAATTTGGATATACCCCCTCTGATTATCCCCTTGGGTTTAATTTGGATATACCCCCTCTGAATATCCCCTTGGGTTTTATTTGGATATACCCCCTCTGATTATCCCCTTGGGTTTAATTTGGATATACCCCCTCTGAATATCCCCTTGGGTTTTATTTGGATGTAACACCTCTGATTATCCCCTTTGCTTTAATTTGGATATACCCCCTCTGATTATCCCCTTGGCTTTAATTTGGATATACCCCCTCTGAATATCCCCTTGGGTTTTATTCGGATATACCCCCTCTGAATATCCCCTTGGGTTTTATTTGGATGTAACACCTCTGATTATCCCCTTTGGTTTAATTTGGAAATACCCCCTCTGATTATCAACTTTGCTTTAATTTGGATATACCCCCTCTGATTATCCCCTTCGGTTTAATTTGGATATACCCCTCTGATTATCCCCTTGTGTTCAATTTGGATATACCCCTCTGATTATCCCCTTGTGTTTAATTTGGATATACCCCCTCTGATTATCCCCTTTGGTTTAATTTGGATATACCCCCTCTGAATATCCCCTTGGGTTTTATTTGGATATACCCCCTCTGATTATCCCTTTGGGTTTAATTTGGATATACCCTCTCTGATTATCCCCTTGGGTTAAATTTGGATATACCCCCTCTGATTATCCCCTTGGGTTTCATTTGGATATACCCCCTCTGATTATCCCCTTGGGTTTCATTTGGATATACCCCCTCTGATTTCCCCATTGGTTTAATTTGGATATACCCCCTCTGATTATCCCCTTTGGTTTAATTTCGATATACCCCCTCTGATTATCCCCTTTACTTTAATTTGGATATACCCCCTCTGATTATCCCCTTTACTTTAATTTGGATATACCCCCTCTGAATATCCCCTTGGGTTTAATTTGGATATACCCCCTCTGATTATCCCCTTGGGTTTAATTTGGATATACCCCCTCTGATTATGCCCTTGGGTTTAATTTGGATATACCCCCTCTGATTGTCCCCTTGGGTTTAATTTGGATGTACCCCCTCGGATTATCCCCTGTGGTTTAATTTGGATATAACCCCTCTGATTATCCACTTGGGTTTAATTTGGATATACCCCCTCTGATTATCCCCTTGGGTTTAATTTGGATATAGCCCCTCTGATTATCCCCATTACTTTAATTTGGATATACCCCCTCTGATTATCCCCTCGGATTTAATTTGGATATACCCCCTCTGATAAACCACTTTGCTTTAATTTGGATATACCCCCTCTGATTATCAACTTTGCTTTAATTTGGATATACCCCCTCTGATTATCAACTTTGCTTTAATTTGGATATACCCCCTCTGATTATCCCCTTGGGTTGAATTTGGATATACCCCCTCTGATTATCCCCTGTGATTTAATTTGGATGTACCCCCTCTGATTATACCCTTTGGTTTAATTTGGATATACCCCCTCTGATTATCCCCTTGGGTTTAATTTGGATGTACCCCCTCTGATTATCCCCTTTGGTTTAATTTGGATATACCCCCTCTGATTATCCCCTTGTGTTTAATTTGGATATACCCCTCTGATTATCCCCTTGGATTCAATTTGGATATACCCCCTCTGATTATCCCCTTGGATTTAATTTGGATATACCCCGTCTGATTATCCACTGTGATTTAATTTGGATGTACACCCTCGGATCATCCCCTTGGATTTAATTTGGATATACCCCCTCTGATTATCCACTGTGATTTAATTTGGATATACCCCCTCGGATCATCCCCTTGCATTTAATTTGGATATACCCCCTCTGATTATCCCCTTGGGTTTAATTTGGATATATCCCCTCTGATTATCCACTGTGATTTAATTTGGATGTACCCCCTCTGATTATCCCCTTTGGTTTAATTTGGATATACCCCCTCTGATTATCCACTGTGATTTAATTTGGATATACCCCCTCTGATTATCCCCTTTGGTTTAATTTGGATATACCCCCTCAGATCATCCCCTTGGATTTAATTTGGATATACCCCCTCTGATTATCCCTTTGGGTTTAATTTGGATGTAACCCCTCTGATTATCCCCTTTGCTTTAATTTGGATATACCCCCTCTGATTATCCCTTTGGGTTTAATTTGGATATAACCCTCTGATTATCCCCTTGGGTTTAATTTGGATATACCCCCTCTGATAATCCCCTTGGGTTTAATTTGGATATACCCCCTCTGATTATCCCCTTGGGTTTAATTTGGATATACCCCCTCTGATTATCCTCTTGGGTTTAATTTGGATATACCCCCTCTGATTATCCCCTTTGCTTTAATTTGGATATACCCCCTCTGATTATCCCCTTGGCTTTAATTGGGAAATACCCCCTCTGATTATCCCCTTTGGTTTAATTTGGATATACCCCCTCTGATTATCCCCTGGGGTTTAATTTGGATATACCCCCTCTGATTATCCCCTGTGGTTTAATTTGGATATACCCCCTCTGATTATCCCCTGTGGTTTAATTTGGATATACCCCCTCTGATTATCCCCTGTGGTTTAATTTGGATATTCCCCGTCTGATTATCCCCTGTGGTTTAATTTGGATATACCCCCTCTGATTATCCCCTGGGGTTTAATTTGGATATACCCACTCTGATTATCCCCTGTGGTTTAATTTGGATATACCCCCTCTGATTATCCCCTGTGGTTTAATTTGGATATACCCCCTCTGATTATCCTCTTGGGTTTAATTTGGATATACCCCCTCTGATTATCCTCGTGGTTTAATTTGGATATACCCCCTCTGATTATCCCCTTTGGTGTAATTTGGATATACCCTCTCTGATTATCCCCTCGGGTTTAATTTGGATATACCCCCTCTGAATATCCCCTTGGGTTTAATTTGGATATACCCCCTCTGATTATCCCCTTGGGTTTAATTTGGATATACCCCCTCTGATTATCCTCTTGGGTTTAATTTGGATATACCCCCTCTGATTATCCTCGTGGTTTAATTTGGATATACCCGCTCTGATTATCCCCTTTGGTGTAATTTGGATATACCCCCTCTGATTATCCCCTTTACTTTAATTTGGATGTACCCCCTCTGATTATCCCCTTTACTTTAATTTGGATGTACCCCCTCTGATTATCCCCTTTGGCTCAATTTGGATATACCCCCTCTGATTATCCCCTTGGATTTAATTTGGATATACCCCCTCTGATTATCCCCTGTGCTTTAATTTGGATAAACCCCCCTGATTATCCCTTTGGGTTTAATTTGGATATACCCCCTCTGATTATCTCCTGTGATTTAATTTGGATATACCCCCTCTGATTATCCCCTTGGGTTTAATTTGGATATACACCCTCTGATTATCCCCTGAGGTTTAATTTGGATATTCCCCCTCTGATTATCCCCTGTGGTTTAATTTGGATATACCCCCTCTGATTATCCCCTTGTGTTTAATTTGGATATACCCCTCTGATTATCCCCTTGGATTCAATTTGGATATACCCCCTCTGATTATCCCCTTGGATTTAATTTGGATATACCCCGTCTGATTATCCACTGTGATTTAATTTGGATGTACACCCTCGGATCATCCCCTTGGATTTAATTTGGATATACCCCCTCTGATTATCCACTGTGATTTAATTTGGATATACCCCCTCGGATCATCCCCTTGCATTTAATTTGGATATACCCCCTCTGATTATCCCCTTGGGTTTAATTTGGATATATCCCCTCTGATTATCCACTGTGATTTAATTTGGATGTACCCCCTCTGATTATCCCCTTTGGTTTAATTTGGATATACCCCCTCTGATTATCCACTGTGATTTAATTTGGATATACCCCCTCTGATTATCCCCTTTGGTTTAATTTGGATATACCCCCTCAGATCATCCCCTTGGATTTAATTTGGATATACCCCCTCTGATTATCCCTTTGGGTTTAATTTGGATGTAACCCCTCTGATTATCCCCTTTGCTTTAATTTGGATATACCCCCTCTGATTATCCCTTTGGGTTTAATTTGGATATAACCCTCTGATTATCCCCTTGGGTTTAATTTGGATATACCCCCTCTGATAATCCCCTTGGGTTTAATTTGGATATACCCCCTCTGATTATCCCCTTGGGTTTAATTTGGATATACCCCCTCTGATTATCCTCTTGGGTTTAATTTGGATATACCCCCTCTGATTATCCCCTTTGCTTTAATTTGGATATACCCCCTCTGATTATCCCCTTGGCTTTAATTGGGAAATACCCCCTCTGATTATCCCCTTTGGTTTAATTTGGATATACCCCCTCTGATTATCCCCTGGGGTTTAATTTGGATATACCCCCTCTGATTATCCCCTGTGGTTTAATTTGGATATACCCCCTCTGATTATCCCCTGTGGTTTAATTTGGATATACCCCCTCTGATTATCCCCTGTGGTTTAATTTGGATATTCCCCGTCTGATTATCCCCTGTGGTTTAATTTGGATATACCCCCTCTGATTATCCCCTGGGGTTTAATTTGGATATACCCACTCTGATTATCCCCTGTGGTTTAATTTGGATATACCCCCTCTGATTATCCCCTGTGGTTTAATTTGGATATACCCCCTCTGATTATCCTCTTGGGTTTAATTTGGATATACCCCCTCTGATTATCCTCGTGGTTTAATTTGGATATACCCCCTCTGATTATCCCCTTTGGTGTAATTTGGATATACCCTCTCTGATTATCCCCTCGGGTTTAATTTGGATATACCCCCTCTGAATATCCCCTTGGGTTTAATTTGGATATACCCCCTCTGATTATCCCCTTGGGTTTAATTTGGATATACCCCCTCTGATTATCCTCTTGGGTTTAATTTGGATATACCCCCTCTGATTATCCTCGTGGTTTAATTTGGATATACCCGCTCTGATTATCCCCTTTGGTGTAATTTGGATATACCCCCTCTGATTATCCCCTTTACTTTAATTTGGATGTACCCCCTCTGATTATCCCCTTTACTTTAATTTGGATGTACCCCCTCTGATTATCCCCTTTGGCTCAATTTGGATATACCCCCTCTGATTATCCCCTTGGATTTAATTTGGATATACCCCCTCTGATTATCCCCTGTGCTTTAATTTGGATAAACCCCCCTGATTATCCCTTTGGGTTTAATTTGGATATACCCCCTCTGATTATCTCCTGTGATTTAATTTGGATATACCCCCTCTGATTATCCCCTTGGGTTTAATTTGGATATACACCCTCTGATTATCCCCTGAGGTTTAATTTGGATATTCCCCCTCTGATTATCCCCTGTGGTTTAATTTGGATATACCCCCTCTGATTATCCCCTTGGGTTTAATTTGGATATACCCCCTCTGATTATCCCCTGTGGTTTAATTTGGATATACCCCCTCTGATTATCCCCTTGGATTTAATTTGGATATACCCCCTCTGATTATCCCCTGTGCTTTAATTTGGATGTACCCCCTCTGATTATCCCTTTGTGTTTAATTTGGATATACCCCCTCTGATTATCCCCTTGGGTTTAATTTGGATATACCCCCTCTGAATATCCCCTTGGGTTTTATTTGTATATACCCCCTCTGATTATCCCCTTGGGTTTAATTTGGATATACCCCCTCTGAATATCCCCTTGGGTTTTATTTGGATGTAACACCTCTGATTATCCCCTTTGCTTTAATTTGGATATACCCCCTCTGATTATCCCCTTGGCTTTAATTTGGATATATCCCCTCTGAATATCCCCTTGGGTTTTATTCGGATATACCCCCTCTGAATATCCCCTTGGGTTTTATTTGGATGTAACACCTCTGATTATCCCCTTTGGTTTAATTTGGAAATACCCCCTCTGATTATCAACTTTGCTTTAATTTGGATATACCCCCTCTGATTATCCCCTTCGGTTTAATTTGGATATACCCCTCTGATTATCCCCTTGTGTTCAATTTGGATATACCCCTCTGATTATCCCCTTGTGTTTAATTTGGATATACCCCCTCTGATTATCCCCTTTGGTTTAATTTGGATATACCCCCTCTGAATATCCCCTTGGGTTTTATTTGGATATACCCCCTCTGATTATCCCTTTGGGTTTAATTTGGATATACCCTCTCTGATTATCCCCTTGGGTTAAATTTGGATATACCCCCTCTGATTATCCCCTTGGGTTTCATTTGGATATACCCCCTCTGATTATCCCCTTGGGTTTCATTTGGATATACCCCCTCTGATTTCCCCATTGGTTTAATTTGGATATACCCCCTCTGATTATCCCCTTTGGTTTAATTTCGATATACCCCCTCTGATTATCCCCTTTACTTTAATTTGGATATACCCCCTCTGATTATCCCCTTTACTTTAATTTGGATATACCCCCTCTGAATATCCCCTTGGGTTTAATTTGGATATACCCCCTCTGATTATCCCCTTGGGTTTAATTTGGATATACCCCCTCTGATTATGCCCTTGGGTTTAATTTGGATATACCCCCTCTGATTGTCCCCTTGGGTTTAATTTGGATGTACCCCCTCGGATTATCCCCTGTGGTTTAATTTGGATATAACCCCTCTGATTATCCACTTGGGTTTAATTTGGATATACCCCCTCTGATTATCCCCTTGGGTTTAATTTGGATATAGCCCCTCTGATTATCCCCATTACTTTAATTTGGATATACCCCCTCTGATTATCCCCTCGGATTTAATTTGGATATACCCCCTCTGATAAACCACTTTGCTTTAATTTGGATATACCCCCTCTGATTATCAACTTTGCTTTAATTTGGATATACCCCCTCTGATTATCAACTTTGCTTTAATTTGGATATACCCCCTCTGATTATCCCCTTGGGTTGAATTTGGATATACCCCCTCTGATTATCCCCTGTGATTTAATTTGGATGTACCCCCTCTGATTATACCCTTTGGTTTAATTTGGATATACCCCCTCTGATTATCCCCTTGGGTTTAATTTGGATGTACCCCCTCTGATTATCCCCTTTGGTTTAATTTGGATATACCCCCTCTGATTATCCCCTTGTGTTTAATTTGGATATACCCCTCTGATTATCCCCTTGGATTCAATTTGGATATACCCCCTCTGATTATCCCCTTGGATTTAATTTGGATATACCCCCTCTGATTATCCACTGTGATTTAATTTGGATGTACACCCTCGGATCATCCCCTTGGATTTAATTTGGATATACCCCCTCTGATTATCCACTGTGATTTAATTTGGATATACCCCCTCGGATCATCCCCTTGCATTTAATTTGGATATACCCCCTCTGATTATCCCCTTGGGTTTAATTTGGATATATCCCCTCTGATTATCCACTGTGATTTAATTTGGATGTACCCCCTCTGATTATCCCCTTTGGTTTAATTTGGATATACCCCCTCTGATTATCCACTGTGATTTAATTTGGATATACCCCCTCTGATTATCCCCTTTGGTTTAATTTGGATATACCCCCTCAGATCATCCCCTTGGATTTAATTTGGATATACCCCCTCTGATTATCCCTTTGGGTTTAATTTGGATGTAACCCCTCTGATTATCCCCTTTGCTTTAATTTGGATATACCCCCTCTGATTATCCCTTTGGGTTTAATTTGGATATAACCCTCTGATTATCCCCTTGGGTTTAATTTGGATATACCCCCTCTGATAATCCCCTTGGGTTTAATTTGGATATACCCCCTCTGATTATCCCCTTGGGTTTAATTTGGATATACCCCCTCTGATTATCCTCTTGGGTTTAATTTGGATATACCCCCTCTGATTATCCCCTTTGCTTTAATTTGGATATACCCCCTCTGATTATCCCCTTGGCTTTAATTGGGAAATACCCCCTCTGATTATCCCCTTTGGTTTAATTTGGATATACCCCCTCTGATTATCCCCTGGGGTTTAATTTGGATATACCCCCTCTGATTATCCCCTGTGGTTTAATTTGGATATACCCCCTCTGATTATCCCCTGTGGTTTAATTTGGATATACCCCCTCTGATTATCCCCTGTGGTTTAATTTGGATATTCCCCGTCTGATTATCCCCTGTGGTTTAATTTGGATATACCCCCTCTGATTATCCCCTGGGGTTTAATTTGGATATACCCACTCTGATTATCCCCTGTGGTTTAATTTGGATATACCCCCTCTGATTATCCCCTGTGGTTTAATTTGGATATACCCCCTCTGATTATCCTCTTGGGTTTAATTTGGATATACCCCCTCTGATTATCCTCGTGGTTTAATTTGGATATACCCCCTCTGATTATCCCCTTTGGTGTAATTTGGATATACCCTCTCTGATTATCCCCTCGGGTTTAATTTGGATATACCCCCTCTGAATATCCCCTTGGGTTTAATTTGGATATACCCCCTCTGATTATCCCCTTGGGTTTAATTTGGATATACCCCCTCTGATTATCCTCTTGGGTTTAATTTGGATATACCCCCTCTGATTATCCTCGTGGTTTAATTTGGATATACCCGCTCTGATTATCCCCTTTGGTGTAATTTGGATATACCCCCTCTGATTATCCCCTTTACTTTAATTTGGATGTACCCCCTCTGATTATCCCCTTTACTTTAATTTGGATGTACCCCCTCTGATTATCCCCTTTACTTTAAATTGGATGTACCCCCTCTGATTATCCCCTTTACTTTAATTTGGATATACCACCTCTGATTCTCCCCTGGGGTTTAATTTGGATATACCCCCTCTGATTATCCCCTGTGGTTTAATTTGGATATACCCCCTCTGATTATCCCCTGTGGTTTAATTTGGATATACCCCCTCTGATTATCCCCTGTGGTTTAATTTGGATATTCCCTGTCTGATTATCCCCTGTGGTTTAATTTGGATATACCCCCTCTGATTATCCCCTGGGGTTTAATTTGGATATACCCCCTCTGATTATACCATTTGGTTTAATTTGGATTTACCCCCTCTGATTATCCCCTTTGGTTTAATTTGGATATACCCCCTCTGATTATCCCATGGGGTTTAATTTGGATATACCCCCTCTGATTATCCCCTTTGGTTTAATTTGGATTTACCCCCTCTGATTATCCCCTGGGGTTTAATTTGGATATACCCCCTCTGATTATCCCCTTTGGTTTAATTTGGATATACCTCCTCTGATTATCCCCTTGTGTTTAATTTGGATATACCCCCTCTGATTATCCCCTTTGGTTTAATTTGGATATACCCCCTCTGATTATCCCCTGGGGTTTAATTTGGATATAACCCCTCTGATTATACCATTTGGTTTAATTTGGATATACCCCCTCTGATTATCCCCTGGGGTTTAATTTGGATATAACCCCTCTGATTATACCATTTGGTTTAATTTGGATATACCCCCTCTGATTATACCATTTGGTTTAATTTGGATATACCCAGTCTGATTATCCCCTTTGGTTTAATTTGGATATACCCCCTCTGATTATCCCCTTGGGTTTAATTTGGATATACCCCCCTGATTATCCCCTTGGGTTTAATTTGGATATACCCCCTCTGATTATCCCCTTCGGTTTAATTTGGATATACCCCCTCTGATTATCCCCTTGGGTTTAATTTGGATATTCCCGCTCTGATTATCCCCTTTCGGTTACATTTGGATATACCCCCTCTGATTGTCCCCTTGGGTTTAATTTGGATATACCCCCTCTGATTATCCCCTTGGGTTTAATTTGCATTTTCCCCCTCTGATTATCCCCTTGGGTTTAATTTGGATATACCCCCTCTGATTATCCCCTTGGGTTTAATTTGGATATACCCCCTCTGATTATCCCCTTGGGTTTAATTTGCATTTTCCCCCTCTGATTATCCCCTTGGTTTAATTTGGATATACCCCCTCTGAATGTCCTCTTGGGTGTAATTTCTATATACCCCCTCTGATTATCCCTTTTGGTTTAATTTGGATATACCCCCTCTGATTATCCCCTGTGGTTTAATTTGGATATACCCCCTCTGATTATCCCCTTGGGTTTAATTTGGATATACCCCCTCTGATTATCCCCTTTACTTTAATTTGGATATACCCCCTCTGATTATCCCCTTTGTTTTAATTTGGATATAGCCCCTCTGATTATCCCCTTGGGTTTAATTTGGATATACCCCCTCTGATTATCCCATTGGGCTTAATTTGGATATAGCCCCTCTGATTATCCCATTGGGTTTAATTTGGATTTACCCCCTCTGATTATTCCCTTTGGTTTAATTTGGATATACCCCCTCTGATTATCACCTTGGGTTTAATTTGGATATACCCCCTCTGATTATCCCCATTGGTTTAATTTGGATATACCCCCACTTATTATCCCCTCTGGTTTAATTTGGATATACCCCCTCTGATATCCCCTTTGGTTTAATTTGGATATACCCCCTCTGATTATCCCCTGTGCTTTAATTTGGATATACCCCCTCTGATTATCCCCTTGGGTTTAATTTGGATATACCCCCTCTGATCCTCCCCTTTGGTTCAATTTGGATATACCCCCTCTGATTATCCCCTTGGGTTTAATTTGGATTAACCCCCTCTGATTATCCCCTTTGGTTTAATTTGGATATACCCCCTCTGATTATCCCCTTGGATTTAATTTGGATATACCCCCTCTGATTATCCCCTTGGGTTTAATTTGGATATACCCCCTCTGATTATCCCCTTGGGTTTATTTGGATATACCCCCTCTGATTATCCCCTTGGGTTTAATTTGGATATACCCCCTCTGATTATCCCCTTGGGTTTATTTGGATATACCCACTCTGATTATCCCCTTGGGTTTATTTGGATATACCCCCTCTGATTATCCCCTTGGGTTTAATTTGGATATACCCCCTCTGATTATCCCCTTGGGTTTAATTTGGATATACCCCCTATGATTATCCCCTTGGGTTTATTTGGATATACCCCCTCTGATTATCCCCTTGGGTTTATTTGGATATACCCCCTCTGATTATCCCCTTGGGTTTAATTTGGATATACCCCCTCTGATTATCCCATTTGGTTTAATTTGGATATACCCGCTCTGATTGCAGCCTCTCTGCCTGAGCCGAGGCACCCTGGCCCAGCTGTGTGTGTGGCCAACAAAGGCACTTGCGAATTTGGTGGTTTTTGGGGTTGGAACAGGATTGTTGTTATCCTGAGAGAGGGCAGCATCTGCCTCTCCCATGGAGCCAAAACCACTCTCTTGGGACTGGGCCTTCGTTGTCAGGGCTCTGCTGGAGAACAGAGTGCAGCAGTGAGGTGATGCTCTGGATGCCTCTGTCAACACTGGCCCCCAAATCCAAGATGGCAACTGTTAGCCCCTGTGTGCTCGCTGACCTACATCGGCTCCCGTTCCGGGAACGCCTCGATTTAAAAATTCTCGTCCTCGTGTTCAAATCCCTCCACGGCCTCGCCCCCTCCCTATCTCTGTCACCTCCTCCATCCCTGCAACCCTCCGAGATCTCTGCACTCCTCCAATTCTTGCCCCGATTTTAATCGCTCCACCATTGGCGGCCGTGCCTTCAGCTGCCTGGGCCCTAAGCTCTGGAATTCCCTCCCTAAACCTCTCCGCCTCTCTCTCCCCCTTTCAGACGCTCCTTAAAACCTACCTCTTTGGCCAAGCTTTGGTCACCTGTCCTAATATCTCCTCATGTGTCTCAATGTCAAATTTAGTTTGATAATCGCTTCTTTGAAGCGCCTTGGGACGTTTTACTACGTTAACGGCGCTATATAAATGCAGGTTGTTGTTATTTTTGTTGTCTGAGCTTCCACTGCAGCTGTGAGAGATTATCTGGAGAGTCTCCATCACGGTGGGTGCCACTGTGGTGTTGATGGAGTTGACCGCTCGCTCCACGTTGGACAGAATTGTCTCCAATCTTTGCGTGAAGCCTTGAGACAAGTTGGAGTTGGACCCCTGCAAACTCTGAGCCATTGTGTGCAAGTTTCCTGGCAGGAAATATGACTCGTACTATTTCCTGACTTGGAAATATATCGGCCGTTCCTTTATCGTCGCTGGGTCAAAATCCTGGAACTCCCTTCCTAACAGCGCTGTGGGAGAACCTTCACCACACGGACTGCAGCGGTTCAAGAAGGCGGCTCACCACCACCTTCTCAAGGGGCAATTAGGGATGGGCAATAAATGCCCGGCCTCGCCAGCGACGCCCATGAATGAATAATAAAAAAAAGGATTCCCAGTGCACCTGGCATCTCCTGGTCGAAGCCTGGGCCCTCGAAATCAGCATCTGAGACATTGACAGCAGAGCCAGTGAGTGACCTCGCCCTCCTGCCTGCGAGCTGGCATCTGTGGCGTCCTATCCCCCTTGCCCACATTTCTGCCCGGTGAGTCACCACGTGAAGACCCCCTCCTCTAGCCCAGCCTCTGAAGGACGAGCGGCGGCAGCCTCTGAGCTGGGTGAGATCGAGTGATGCTGCCTCTTCAGGAAGGCTGTGCCCCCTCTTCCTCCACCGGGGGGGGGAGGTGCCCACATTCTCAGCACCTGAAATGAAAGAGAGGGGACAAGGGGGCAGAGAGAGCAGAGGGAGTTGAGTTGATGTCTCTGCGTGCAAGTCTCTGTATGAGTCTGTGTCTTTGTGTGTGTGAGTGTGTGTCTGTGTATGTCTCAGTGTGCAAGTCTGTGCGTCTGTGTGCGTTTGTGTCTGTGTGTGAAAGTCTGTGTCTGTGTGTGTTTGTGTGTGAATCTGTGTGTGAGTCTGTATTTGAGTGTGTGTGTGTGTGTGTGTGTGCCTGTGTCCATCTCTGTGTGAGTCTGTGTGTGTGTGTCTGTGTGTGAGTGTGTGTTTGTGTGTCTGTGAGAGACTCTGTATCTGTGTCTGTGTGAGTCTGTGTGTCTGTGTGTGAGTGTCTGTGTTTGTATGTCTGTTTGAGTCTGTGTGTGTGTCTGTCTGTGTCTGAGTGTGTGTCTGTGTGCGTCTGTGTGTGTCTGTGTCTGTGTGTGTCTGTGTCTGTGTGAGTCTGTGCCTGTGTGTGAGTGTGAGTCTGTGCGTGTGTGTGAGTCTGTGTCTGTGTGTGAGTCTGTGTCTGTGTGAGTCTGTGCCTGTGTGTGAGTCTGTGTGTGTGTGTGAGTCTGTGTCTGTGTGTGAGTGTGTGTCTGTTTATCTGTGTGAGTCTGTGTCTGTCTGTGTCTGTGTGTGAGTCTGTGTCTGTGTGCGTCTGTGTCTGTGTGTGAGTGTGAGTCTGTGTGTGTGTGTGTCTGTGTCTGTCTATGTCTGTGTCTGTGTGAGTCTGTGTCTGTGTCTGTCTGTGTGTGAGTGTCTGTCTGTGTCTGTGTCTGTGTCTGTGTGAGTCTGTGTCTGTGTGTGTCTGTGTGAGTCTGTTTCTGTGTCTGTGTGTGTCCGTGTGTGTGTGAGTCTGAGTCTGTGTGTGTCTGTGTGAGTCTGTTTCTGTGTCTGTCTGTGTGTGTGTGAGTCCGTGTGTGTCTGAGTCTGTGTCTGTGTGTGCGTCTGTGTGTGTGAGTCTGTGTCTGTGTGAGTCTGTGTCTGTGTGTGTGTTTGTATCTGTGTCTGTGCGTAAGTCTGTGCTTGTGTGAGCCTGTGTGTGTGTGTGTGTGTGTGCGTGTGTGTGAGTCTGTGTCTGTGTATGAGTCTATGTGTGTGTATGCGTCTGTGTGTGTGTATGTGTCTGTGTGTGTGTGCGTCTGTGTGTGTATGCGTCTGTGTGTGTGAGTCTGAGTCTGTATGTGTGTGCGTCTCTGTGTCTGTGTGAGTGTGTCAGTGTGTGTGTGTGTGTGTATGTCTGTATGTGTGAGTCTGTGTGTGTGTGTGTGTGTGTGAGTCTGAGTGTGTGTGTGAGTCTGTGTCTGTGTGAGTCTGTGTGTGTGAATCTTTGTCTGTGTGAGTCTGTCTGTGTGTGAGTCAGTGTGTCTGTGTGAGTCAGTGTGTCTGTGTGTGTGTTTGTGTGAGTCAGTGTGTGTGAGTCTGTGTCTGTGTGAGTCTGTGTGTGTGTGTGTGTGAGTCTGTGTCTGTGTGTGTGAGTCTGTGTGTGTGTGAGTCTCTGTCTGTGTGTGAGTCAGTGTGTCTGTGTGTGTGTTTGTGTGAGTCAGTGTGTGTGAGTCTGTGTCTGTGTGAGTCTGTGTGTGTGAGTCTGTGTCTGTGTGAGTCTGTGTGTGTGAGTCAGTGTGTGTGTGAGTCTCTGTCTGTGTGTGAGTCAGTGTGTCTGTGTGTGTGTTTGTGTGAGTCTGTGTGTGTGTGAGTCTCTGTCTGTGTGTGAGTCAGTGTGTCTGTGTGTGTGTTTGTGTGAGTCAGTGTGTGGTTGACGCCAGTGAATGTAGAATTTACCATTTCTCACTGGCAGGTGCTGATGACGGTTTACTGTTAACCATTGCGGGAGCAGACAGGAGCAGGCAGCTCATGAGGCAGACCTCGTCCTCTGGACAAATTGTGATTTCTTAATTCAAACACAATTCCACCCACTGGCCCCCCAAAAAAAGATTAAATCCAACCTGGGTTTATGCAATGAATAAGATGGATTGTTAGGTCTAATGTGTCCCTTTTAATTGGAATATAAATCTCTTACACCTTTTAATTCAGAGCAAATTACTGTCAAACTGATACATTAAACTAGAGCTTAAGTTGAAGTAATATTCAGTCTCGCAGACTTTCAGCATAAGTTAGTATTCAGAAAAGGATAAAATATTTTAATTGGTATCATTAGTGGTGCAAGGCACTCGGTAACAACAGAGACAGAGACAGAGATACACACACATAGATGGACAAAGACAGAGAGAGAGAGACAGAGAAAGACAGAGAGAGAAACAGAGAGAGACATGCACAGATGGACAGAGACAGAGACAGAGAAAGACAGAGAGAGAAACAGAGAGAGACATGCACAGATGGACAGAGACAGAGAGAGAGACAGAGACAGACAGACAGATAGAGAGAAACAGAGAGAGACATGCACAGATGGACAGAGACAGAGAGAGAGAGAGAGACAAAGACAGACAGACAGATAGAGAGAGACACACGCACAGATGGACAAAGACAGAGAAAGAGAGACAGACAAAGATAGACATTCAGAGAGAGAGAAACAGAGAGAGAGAGACATGCACAGATGGACAGAGACAGAGAGAGAGAGAGAGAGACAAAGACAGACAGACAGATAGAGAGAGACACACGCACAGATGGACAGAGACACAGAGAGAGAGACAGACAAAGACAGACAGGCAGAGAGAGACACACACACACGCACAGATGGACAGAGACAGAGAGACAGACAGACAGTAAGAGAGAGAGACAGAGAGAGAGAGAGAAACGCACAGATGGACAGAAAGACAGAGATAAACAGCCAGGCAGAGAGAGAGAGATACACACACACAGATGGATAGAGACAGAGAGACAGACAAAGACAGACAGGAGGAGAGAGAGACAGAAACAGAGAGAGAGACACACACACACAGATGGACAGAGACAGACAAAGACAGAGAGACAGAAACAGAGAGAGACAGAGAGAAAGAGACACACGCACACAGATGGACAAAGACAGACCAAAAGACAGCGACAGAGAGGGACAGAGAGAGAGACAAAGAGAGAGACAGAAACGGAGAGCTAGAAACACACAGATGGACCGAGAGAGAGGACAAAACAGAGACAGAGATAGAGAGACAGAGAAAGAGAGTGAGACAGAGACGGAGATAGAAACAGAAAGAGAGAGAGACGGATCTGCAATATGTCTGCACAATTCCCCATTTTACATCCTATTTATTTTCGATGAAAACATTTCCCCTCTTTTTACACAGAGCCAATCGACTCCCGATTATCTCCCCACTCCTGGAAAAATAAACCAGACACTCAGTCAAGAGCATTTGCTCCCTCGTCTCAGAATGATAAAGAGCATCGCAAACACAATAAAGTCCGGCTGCATATTCACCATTTTAAAGGATTTTGCACCCATGGAAAGGTTGGGCAGGGTGAGGGGGAGGAGGGGGAGGAGGGGTCTGGTTTGAAATCGCAGAGTTCAATATGAAAACTTTGCCAAATCCGGGGATGTTTTACGGAGAAACGTTTGCCAGGGATTAAGCTTGGTCTGATTTTTTTTTTTGTTTATTTGTTATCAGATTGAAATTAAAAAGGGCACCTAGCACCAGACGGGCTTTGCGATCAGACCCTCCTCCCACTGCCAGCATTTTATCAAGGAGCAGGAATCATTTCACACCACATGAGGTAACAGCCAGCGTCCTTCGATCCAAACCTCGCAGACTGAACGTTTGTTTTTTTATTGCAGGCTCTCAGTTACACCTGAGGAGCAGATAAGAGCTGGAGAGAGAGAGTGTGAGAGAGAGAGAGAGAGACAGTGGGAGAGAGAGGGAGAGAGGGAGAGAGAGGGAGAGAGATAGTGGGAGAGGGAGGGAGAGAGAGAGACAGTGGGAGAGAGAGAGAGACAGTGGGAGAGAGAGGGAGAGAGGGAGAGAGACGGTGGGAGAGAGAGGGAGAGAGGGAGACAGTGGGAGAGGGAGAGAGAGAGAGAGAGACAGTGGGAGAGAGACAGTGGGAGAGAGAGGGAGAGAGAGAGACAGTGGGAGAGAGAGAGAGACAGTGGGAGAGAGAGTGAGAGAGTGGGAGAGAGAGAGACAGTGGGAGAGAGAGAGGGAGACAGTGGGAGAGAGAGAGAGAGAGAGACAGAGACAGTAGGAGAGAGAGAGGGAGAGAGAGAAAGACAGTGGGAGAGAGAGAGACAGAGAGGGAGAGACAGAGACAGTAGGAGAGCAGGTGAGAGAGAGACAGAGACAGTGGGAGAGAGAGAGGGAGAGACAGAGACAGAGACAGTAGGAGAGAGAGAGTGTGAGAAACAGTGGGAGAGAGAGAGAGAGACAGTGGGAGAGAGAGACAGAGACAGTGGGAGAGAGAGAGAGAGTGAGAGACAGAGACAGTGGGAGTGAGAGACAGCGACAGTGGGAGAGAGAGAGAGTGAGAGACAGAGACAGGAGAGAGAGGGAGAGTGAGAGACAGTGGGAGAGAGAGAGAGGGAGAGACAGAGACAGTGGGAGAGAGAAAGAGGGAGAGAGACAGAGACAGTGGGAGAGAGAGAGATAAAGGAGAGAGACAGAGAGTGCGAGGCAGAGACAGTGGGAGAGAGAGAGAGACAGAGAGGGAGAGAGAGACAAAGGAGAGAGACAGAGAGTGAGAGACAGAGACAGTGAGAGGGAGAGAGACAGAGAGATAGTGACAGAGAGGGGGAGAGAGAGGGGAGAGATAGAGACAGAGAGGGAGAGACAGAGACAGTGGGAGAGAGAGAGGGAGAGAGAGAGACAGAGAGGGAGAGACAGAGACAGTGGGAGAGAGACAGAGGGAGAGAGACAGAGAGGGAGAGACAGAGAGTGTGAGGCAGAGACAGTGGGAGAGAGAGAGAGACAGAGAGGGAGAGAGAGACAAAGGAGAGAGACAGAGAGTGAGAGACAGAGACAGTGAGAGGGAGAGAGACAGACAGAGAGAGAGAGAGACAGAGAGAGAGGGGAGAGAGATAGAGACAGAGAGAGGGAGGGAGAGAGAGACAGAGAGAGAGGGGAGAGAGATAGAGACAGAGAGAGGGAGGGAGAGAGAGACAGAGACAGAGGATGAAAGCACAGATTTGGCAGTGAGCAGACTCCAGCCCCTAACGCAGGGGGAATTTTCCCCTCTTGGCCCCTTCCCTCTGACGGGAGGGGTACGATGCCTGGGAATCTTGCCTTCGTCTCCCCATCTTTGTGCCTGAATCTAAAATAAGTGCGTCAGTAGCACATCAAGACGAAGGGGAGAGAAAAAAAGACAGCGTTGGAGGGGCCATTAATAAAAGATCCTGGATTTCCAAAAGAAAAAAGAGCAAAGTTCCCTGATGCTGCCTGGCTGACGGCTGATTTCCCTGAGACGGAGGGAAGGGGGAAAGACTGAAGGCAAAGATTGCGGGACAATTGCCTTTTTTATTGGGGAAGAAGCAGAGAGACAGAGAGAGAGAGACAGAGAGAGGAGCCTGGGCTCGCCGGCCAGCGAAGGACGAGCTGCCGCTGATCGCACCACAATGGCTTTCACATTTGCAGCTTTCTGCTACATGTTAACTTTGGTGCTTTGTGCGTCTCTCATCTTTTTCGTGATCTGGCATGTGAGTGTTACAGTTCAATCGCCACTCTTTGATCTATTAACGCAGCTGTGTGTTTTGGGGAGGGTTTGTTTGAGGGGTGTGTGTGTGTTGTGTGTGTTGTGTGTGCAGAGAATTGAAGAACAAAAGGTTGTGATGGGGATAAATCCCCCAACACACGCACCAAACACACACACACCTACACACAGAATACACACACATATACACCGACACACAGAATATATACACACACACACACACACCTACACACAGAATACACACACATATACACCGACACACAGAATATATACACACACACACACACACCTACACACAGAATATACACACATATACATACACCTACACTGATACACACACAGTCACAGGCACACACACGCATAGATACATACACCTACACCGGTACACACACACACACACGCATAGATACATATACATACACCTACACCGGTACACACACACGCATAGATACATACACCTACACTGATACACACACACACAGAGTCACAGGCACACACACACACACACCTACACCGGTACACACACACACACACACACACATACATCGATTCGGCACAAACACACAAACTGATACATGCACACACACCAGACAAACACACATCAGCACACACAGACACACAGTCACAGACACACATCAACACATGCACACACACAGACTCACACACAAACACACAGAGATAAAAACACACACAAACACACAGACTCACACACAGATAAAAGCACACAGACAAACACACAGAGATAAAAACACACACACAATCACACACACAGACAGACAGATAAAAACACACAAACACACAGCTGAAAACACACACAAACACACACAGACGAACACAGATAAAAACATACACACACAGACAAACACACGTAGCAATTGGCTGCCTGGGGAGCAGGCACTGGAGAGATTAGTTGAGATTTGCTTTATTTGGAGCCCTATCTGGTCTGCTCTATAAGTGGAAGTGAATGCCGGTTGCCTCGGCAACTGCCTCTGTTTACAATGTGTATTGGTTCTAGCTGTCCCTTGCTAATGGATTTAACCCTGCTCCTGCCTCACCCGACCCCAAGCACTTGGCTGCCGCAGCCTTACAGGACTCCCCGGTGTTTTACCAGCTCTCACTAATGCCCGCCCTCCCTCCCTCCCTCCTCACTCTCCCTCCCTCACCCACACTCCGCCTCTGAGTTGGTGAGTTAATATGAGGTGGTGGGGGGGGCGAGAGGTAATGCACAGGAGCTTTGGTGAGCTCCCCAGAACTGGCCATTCTATATGTGTAAACCTACATAGTGAGCGTCAGCAGGTCATTAGGCCCGATCTGATCCCCCGACAACACACGGACACACACACGCACACACATGTGCACGCACACAGACGCACGCACGTGCACACGCCCTCACCCACGCGTGCAGGCAGACAGGAATGCAGACGTGCACATGTGGACGCTCGCTCACGCACGTGCTCACACACACGTGTACACACGCGTGTGTGCACACACACACGTGTGTGTGCACACACACACACGCACAGGGCGCTCTTGTTATACTCCCTGTGCCCACAGGGTGGGGCACTGGATGGTGCCACAGGTTAATTGGCCCCAAGTTGGGACTTCCCCCACCCCCTCCATGGGAGAGTTCCTGATCTCAGTCTGATGGCACAGCGGGACAGCACAATCAGGGGAGGGGGGGGGGGAACAGTCCACCCCTGGGGATGACCCGCAGGGCCGATCCCCCCCATTCCAGTGCCAGACTCCTGAGCTGTGAGGGAAGACTTGGGACTTTCAGCTTTGGACGGATCGCATGACAGCAAATGGCAGAAAATAGGTAACCCCCACCTCCAGGGGCATCAGAGGGGGCGGTGCCTCACACCCCTGGCTCAGTGGGTCTCTCTCTCTCTCTCGCCTCCGAGTCAGAAGGTCGTGGGTTCGAGCCCCCACTCCAGAGACTTGAGCCCCATAATCCAGGCCGACACTCCCAGTGCCAGTACCGAGGGAGTGCCGCACTGTCGGAGGTGCCGTCTCTCGGATGAGACGTTAAACCGAGGCCCCGTCTGCCCCTCTCAGGCGGACGTAAAAGATCCCACGGCCGCTATTGGAAGAAGAGCAGGGGGGGGGAGTTCTCCCCGGTGACCTGGGGCCAATATTTATCCCTCAACCAACACCTAAAAACAGAATATCTGATCATTATCACATTGCTGTTTGTGGGATCTTGCTGTGCGCAAATTGGCTGCCGCGTTTCCTACATCACAACAGTGACTACACTTCAAAAGTACTTAATTGTCTGTAAAGCGCTTTGGGACATCCTGAGGTCGTGAAAGACGCTATATAAATGCAAATCTTTCTTCTTTCTTTTATGTCACGTTGCAGGTGAAAGGTCAAATCTGGGTCAATACTTCAGACTCAAGCATTAGAGTAGGACAGGGAGGGGGGAGGGCACAGGGTCAAACTAAGGAGAGGGGAGTTCAGGGGGCAAAACCCCTCCGAATCATTTAGCATTCAGTGTGCCCATGTTCACACTCACACAAACACACGCACACACCTACACACGCAAACACACGCACCTACACACAAACACACGCACCTACACACAAACACACGCACCTACACACACCTACACACGCAAACACACCTATACTCCCGCCACACACACACGCACACACCTACACACGCAAACACACGCACCTACACACAAACACACGCACCTACACACACCTACACACGCACGTGCACGCACACCTACACACGTAGACCAACACGCAAACACACAAACGCACACCTATACACCGACACACACACCTACACACTCACACACATAAACACACGTGCACAAGCGCACGCACACACAAACACACACACACCTACACACAAACGCACAAACCTACACACGTAAACACGCACACCTACACACGCAAACACACACACCTACACACACGTATGCACACAAATGCACACACACACAAACACGCATGCATACACCCGCAAGTGCACACATATGCACACACACGCACTCATTAACACACATGCACGCACACATACACACACCTACACACGTATGCTCACGCATTAACACACGTGCACATGCACACACATGCATATACACACATAGCTACACACATGCATGCATGGGTGCACACATAAACACACATGCACACACACACAGACAAACATGTACACACACATGTACACACACACACACACACAGATAAATGAGTACACACACACAATTTCCAGTAAGAGCCACTGGACAGCGATCAGGAGCAGACCCGGGATGATTATTTACCCCTCTCCCTAACCCAGGGGCACTGAGGCCAATCACAGTGCATCCCCCAACCTTCTATTACTGCCCTTAGTTTAGATCAGAAATCTCTGAGCACAGAACTGGGGTCAAACATGGGGTCAAGATCCCCTTTTATAACAGAGTCAGGCAGCAAAGCCAGCCTTTGATTGACTACAATACAGGACCTTGGAGCAGGAGGGCAATTATATTCTGGTGGGGTTCACTGGAGAGAGGGGGATGGAGAGAGAAAGAAACAGACAGAGAGAGAGAGAGACTGATAGAGAGAGAGGGAGGGAGCGGGGAGAGAGACAGATGGAGGAAGAGGGGAGAGAGGAGGTAGAGAGAGGGAGAGAGAGGGTAGGGGAGAGAGAGGGGAGGGGAAAGAGAGGGAAGGAGGAGAGGCAGAGACATAAAGCGGGGAGGCAGCGAGTGAGAGTGAGAGAGAGAGATATGGAAGGGGGAGAGAGAGATGAGGGGAGACAGAGAGAGAGAGAGACAGAGAGAGAGAGTGATATGAGGGGAGACGGGGAGACAGAGATACAGACAGAGAGAAAGACAGATTGATAGAGAGAGAGAGATAGAGAGAGAGACAAAGAGTGAGTGATATGCGGGGAGACAGGGAGAGAGAGAGAGTGAGTGATATGCGGGGAGACAGACAGAGAGAGAGACAGACAGAGAGGGAGTGATATGCGGGGAGACGGAGAGAGAGAGAGAGAGAGTGAGTGATATGCGGGGAGACAGGGAGGGAGAGAGAGAGAGAGAGTGAGTGAGTGATATGCAGAGAGACAGGGAGAGAGAGAGAGAGAGAGAGAGGGAGAGAGAGAGAGAGAGAGAGTGATATGCGGGGAGACGGAGAGAGAGAGAGAGAGTGAGTGATATGCGGGGAGACAGGGAGGGAGAGAGAGAGAGAGTGAGTGAGTGATATGCGGGGAGACAGGGAGGGAGAGAGAGTGAGTGAGTGAGTGATATGCAGAGAGACAGGGAGGGAGAGAGAGAGAGAGAGAGAGTGAGTGATATGCGGGGAGACAGGGAGGGAGAGAGAGAGAGAGTGAGTGAGTGATATGCAGAGAGACAGGGAGAGAGAGAGAGGGAGAGAGAGAGAGAGAGAGAGTGATATGCAAAGAGACGGAGAGAGAGAGAGTGAGTGACATGCAGGGAGAGAGGAAGAGAGGAAGAGAGAGAGCGAGAGAGAGCGAGAGAGAGCTCTGCAAGGGGAGACAGGGAGAATACGTATTAGGCAGCTGTGGGCCCCTCCCATTCCCTATATTAGCAGTGTTGCCATGGCACCCTTAAAAGGGCAGCATCATCACTTCAAGGGGATTTAGGCAGGCCCAGGATAGATGCGCTGTTCCCCTCGCAGTGCGAGGCGTTGGCTGTGAGGCAGATCTATTTTTAAAGACGCGTCTTACAGGCGTAGCAGGGATCCAGTGATGCCCTGACATCGCTACCCCAGCCCACGCCCCTCCCAGTGCCCCCCCCATTCCCGTGTCCTTGACCACCAGCGTCGGAGCACGAGGGCGACAGGCGCTTTTAAGTGTTGCGCTCGGAGGTGCCATTTTGGAAATGGAATTCTGAGCGTGTTATATTCAGTGATGTGGGGAAGAGGTGAGATAGAACGGGATAGATTTATATTTAGAAAGGAAGGACTCCCATTTCTACAGCGCCTTTCATGACCTCAGGACGTCCCAAAGCGCTTTACAGCCAATTAAGTATATTTGAAGTTTAGTCACTGTTGTTATGTAGGAAACACGGCAGCCGATTTGCGCACAGCAAGATCCCACAAACAGCAGTATGACAATTAGGTGTTGGTTGAGGGATAAATATTGTCCAGGACACCGGGGAGAGCTCCCCCCTGCTCTTCTTCCAATAGCGGCCGTGGGATCTTTTACATCCACCTGAGAGGGGCAGACGGGGTTTAACGTCTCATCCGAAAGACGGCACCTCCGACAGTGCGGCACTCCCTCAGTGCTGGCACTGGGAGCGTCGGCCTGGATTGTGGGGCTCGAGTCTCTGGAGTGGGGGCTCGAACCCACGACCTCCCGGCTCAGAGGGGAGAGAGTGATACCGACCGATCGAGCCAAACTGACAGAGGGAAAAATACACAGCTGGTTTGCTGTTTGATGGCGTGAGGAGGGGGAGATTGTTTACTGCCTCTCTCCGATTGAGACGGGAGGTCACGCAGTGTGCTCCTGGGGGACCTTCACTGCCACTTTAGCCTGGACAGATTGTCTGGAGCTGTTCCTCCAGGTTCCAAACCCACTCTGTGCGGAGTTCACTTACCTTTCACCCAGGGCAGTATTTTGGGGTACTGCAGGGTTAGGGAGGAAGGCGGGGTGGGCGGGCAAATCGGCCAGGGCTGCTGGCACCTCACCACTATTCCCTGACCCTTTGGGGGAGTGCGTGGAGGCTGAGCACGGGCAGGTTCGGAGCGGGCTGCGACGCCCCCCGTGGGCGAACAGCCGGAGCGCTCGGGGCGCGCGGACCCCGTCGGAAGACGGGCAGGTGGTCCTGGGGCCAACGCTGCCCACTCAACCAACACCACCCAAGTGACCCGACTGCTGTTTGGGGGAGCTTGCCGCCTGTAAAATCGACTGCTGCGTTTCACCAGTGGCCGTAAAGCGTTTCGGGAACGTTTGCCAAGAGACGTGTCGTCGAATCTTACAGCGCAGGAGGGGGGAGGCCGTTCAGCCCATCGTGCCTCTGCCGGCTCTTTGCAACGAGAAATCCAATTAGTCCCACTCTCCCTGCACTTTCCCCCGTAGCCTTGCAAATTGTTTCCTTTTCAAGCACGCATACAATTTTGCTTTTAAAGGCTGCAATTCCAGTGCATGGTTCGATATAATTGGAGAATCATTTTAGCAAGCATTCAGTTAACTTCTATTACTGACGCAGGAGCTGAATTCTCCCTGGCCCTCTCCTCCCCTGCACCCCCCAAACGCACACAATGATCCTTCCTGCGTTCTGCGGCCCCTTTCGAAATAACCCGAATTTGGCAACAAAAAAAAAAATTGGGAGCGTTAACATCTGCTCATCCCTTTAATTACTGAGATTATGTTAATGTGCAGTGTTTGCTCTCATGAATATTCAACGCCCCCCCCCCCCGCCCCCCCCGCCACATAGTTTCAATTCAGGGGTTGACTTTATATTTCTCGCTCTGCTCCTCTTCTCCCTCGAAGGCACTCGCCCTCCGTTACCTCGCCTGTTTCCTCGTGGGTCGGCCCCAGGCATCGAGAGCTGTCCCACTGTGGAAGGGGACGCCTCAGCCTGGCCTCGTCCCGTCCGGTTCCACCGGAGCTGGGTCGTTGCTAAGGCCACGCAGCAAAGAGGCCATTCAGCCCATCGCCCCCCGTGCCCTCTCCCTGAAAGACCCCGCCCCTCAGTCCCATTCCCTAACCCTTTCCCCATTCGGCCCATCCAACCCTGTGCCCTCTCTCCGAAAGACCTCTCCCCTCAGTCCCATTCCCCTACCCTTTCCCCATTCGGCCCATCGCCCCCGTGCCCGCTCTCTGAAAGACCTCTCCCCTCAGTCCCATTCCCCAACCCTTTCCCCATTCGGCCCATCGCCCCCGTGCCCGCTCTCTGAAAGACCTCTCCCCTCAGTCCCATTCCCCTACCCTTTCCCCATTCGGCCCATCGCCCCCGTGCCCGCTCTCTGAAAGACCGAGCCCCTCAGTCCCATTCCCCTACCTTTCCCCAGACCCTATTAAATTATTATTTTCAAATATTTCTTCCCTTCCCTTTGAAAAGCTGTTGTGGATTCAGAGTAAAACTCTCAGTGTTCCTGGTCGGACAGTCCATGTCCTAACAACACTCTGTGTAAAAACACTCTCCTAACCTCTCCCCTCATTCGATAGGTGATGATTTTAAATAGATCCCCTCCAGGTACCCATTCACCGACCAGTAGGTTTAGTCACGGATTGCCTGAAACTCTCCTTTAGACTGTCAGCTGCGGCTCAGTGGGTCTCTCTCTCTCTCCCCTCTGAGTCTGAAGGTCATGGGTTCGAACCCCACTCCAGAGACTCGAGCCCCATAATCCAGGCCGACACTCCCAGTGCCGGTACTGAGGGAGTGCCGCACTGTCGGAGGTGCCGTCTTTCGGTTGAGATATTAAAACAAGGCCCCGTCTGCCCCTCTCAGGTGGACGCCAAAGATCCCACGGCCACTATTGGAAGAAGAGCAGGGGGGGAGTTCTCCCCGGTGTCCTGGGCCAATATTTATCCAACATCTAAAAACAGATGATCTGCTCATTCTCACATTGCTGTTTGTGGGATCTTGCTGTGCGCAAATTGGCTGCCACGGTTCCGACATTACAACAGTGACTACACTTCAATAAAGTACTTAGGTCCATGGAATTTGCTGCCCCAGGAAGCTGTGGAAGCTACATCATTAAATAAATTTAAAACAGAAATAGACAGTTTCCCAGAAGTAAAGGGAATTAGGGGTTACGGGGAGCGGGCAGGAAATTGGACATGAATTTAGATTTGAGGTTAGGATCAGATCAGCCATGATCTTATTGAATGGCGGAGCAGGCTCGAGGGGCCGATTGGCCGACTCCTGCTCCTACTTCTTATGTTCTTATGTTCATCAGCTGCAAAGTTCTTTGGGAGGTTGTGAAAGGGGCTGCATTAGGGAAACTGCTTTCATTTTCATAATTTCTCTCCACAGCAGAGCACACGGAGAATGCTGAGTCGAAAACGGAGCAGAAGATGCGGGTAGAGTGAGGGAGAGTGCAGAGAGAGCTGCAGGGCAGGGGATTGGGGTTCGGAGGGGAGGAGAGTGACTGACCTGGGCAAGGGGGGGCATACCGGAGGAGCTTTACTCTGTATCGAGCCCGTGCTGTACCTGCCCTGGGAGTGTTTGATGGGACAGTGTAGAGGGAGCTTTACTCTGTATCAAACCCGTGCTGTACCTGCCCTGGGAGTGTTTGATGGGACAGTGTAGAGGGAGCTTTACTCTGTATCTAACCCGTGCTGTACCTGCGCTGGGAGTGTTTGATGGGACAGTGTAGAGGGAGCTTTACTCTGTATCTAACCCGTGCTGTACCTGCCCTGGGAGTGTTTGATGGGACGGTGTAGAGGGAGCTTTACTCTGGATCTAACCCTGTACCTGCCCTTGGAATGTTTGATGGGACAGTGCAGAGGGAGCTTTACTCTGTATCTAACCCTGTACCTGCCCTTGGAATGTTTGATGGGACAGTGCAGAGGGAGCTTTACTCTGTACCTAACCCGTGCAGTACCTGCCCTGTGAGTGTTTGATGGGACAGTGTAGAGGGAGCTTTACTCTGTATCTAACCGGTGCTGTACCTGCCCTGGGAGTGTTTGACAGGACAGTGTAGAGGGAGCTTTACTCTGTATCGAACCCATGCTGTACCTGCGCTGGGAGTGTTTGATGGGACAGTGCAGAGGGAGTTTTACTCTGTATCTAACCGGTGCTGTACCTGCCCTGGGAGTGTTTGACAGGACAGTGTAGAGGGAGCTTTACTCTGTATCGAACCCATGCTGTACCTGCGCTGGGAGTGTTTGATGGGACAGTGCAGAGGGAGTTTTACTCTGTATCTAACCCGTGCTGTATCTGCCCTGGGAGTGTTTGATGGGACAGTGCAGAGGGAGCTTTACTCTGTATCTAACCCGTGCTGTATCTGCCCTGGGAGTGTTTGATGGGACAGTGTAGAGGGAGCTTTACTCTGTATCTAACCCGTGCTGTATCTGCCCTGGGAGTGTTTGATGGGACAGTGCAGAGGGAGCTTTACTCTGTATCTAACCCGTGCTGTACCTGCCCTGGGAATGTTTGATGGGACAGTGCAGAGGGAGCTTTACTCTGTATTTGCCCTGTGCTATACCTGACCTGGAAGTGTTTGATGGGACAGTGTAGAGGGAGCTTTACTCTGTATCTAACCCGTTCTGGACCTGCCCTGGGAGTGTTTGATGGGACAGTGTCGAGGGAGCTTTACTTGATATCTAACCCGTGCTGCACCTGTCCCTGGCAGTGTTTGATGGGACAGTGTCGAGGGAGCTTTACTCTGTATCTAACCCGTGCTGTATCTGCCCTGCGAGTGTTTGATTTGACATTGTCGAGGCAGCTTTACTCTGTATCTAACCCGTGCTGTACCTGCCCAGGGAGTGTTGATGGGACGGTGCAGAGGGAGCTTTACTCTGTATTTGTCCTGTGCTGTACATGCCCTGGGAGTGTTTGATGGGACAGTGTAGAGGGTGCTTTACTTTGTATCTAACCCGTGCTGTACCTGCCCTGGGAGTGTTTGATGGGACAGTGCAGAGGGAGCTTTGCTCTGCATCTAACTCATGTTGAACCTGCCCTGCGCGTGTTTGATGGGGACAGTGTAGAGGGAGCTTTACTCTGTATCTAACCCTGTACGTGACCTGAGAGTGTTTGATGGGACAGTGTAGAGGGAGCTTCACTCTGTATCTAACCCGTTCTGGACCTGCCATTGGAAAGTTTGATGGGACAGTCTGGATGGTGCTTTACTCTGTATTTGCCCTGTGCTGTACCTGCCCTGGGAGTGTTTGATGGGACAGTGTAGAGGGAGCTTTACTCTGTATCTAAGCCGTGCTGCACCTGCCCTGGGAGTGTTTGATGGGACACTGTAGAGGGAGCTTTACTCTGTATCTAGCCTGTGCTGTACCTGCCCTGGGAGTGTTTGATGGGGCAGTGTAGAGTGAGCTTTGCTCTGTATCTAACCCGTGCTGTACCTGCCCTGGGCGTGTTTGATGCGACAGTCTAGAGGGAGCTTTACTCTGTATTTGCCCTGTGCTATACCTGCCGCTGGAGTGTTTGATGGGACAGTGTAGAGGGAGCTTTACTCTCTATCTAACCGGTGCTGTACCTGCCCTGGGAGTGTTTGGTGGGACAGTGCAGAAGGAGCTTTACTCTGTATCTATCCCGTGCAGTCCCTGTCGCTGGAGTGTTTGATGGGACAGTGTAGAGGGAGCTTTACTCTGTATCTAACCCGTGCTGTACCTGTCGCTGGAGTGTTTGATGGGACAGTGTAGAGGGAGCTTTACTCTGTACCTAACCCGTGCTGTACCTACCCCTGGGAGTGTTTGATGGGACAGTTCAGAGGGAGCTTTATTCTGTATTCATCCCGTGCTGTACCTGCCCTTGGAGTGTTTGACAGGACAGTGTAGAGGGAGGTTTACTCAGTATCTAACCCATGTTGTACCTGGCCTGGGAGTGTTTGATGGGACAGTCCAGATGGAGCTTTACTCTGTATTTGCTCTGTGCTATACCTGATCTTGGAGTGTTTGATAGGACAGTGCAGAGGGAGGTTTACTCTGGATTTGCCCTGTGCTGTACCTGCCCTGGGAGTGTTTGATGGGACAGTGTGGAGGGAGCTTTACTCTGTATCTAACCCGTGCTGTACCTGGCCTGGGAGTGTCTGATGGGACGGTGTGGAGGGAGCTTTACTCTGTATCTAACCCGTTCTGGACCTGCCATGGGAAAGTTTGATGGGACAGTGTAGAGGGAGCTTTACTTGATATCTAACCCATGCCGTACCTGCTCTGGGAGTGTTTAATGGGACAGTGTAGATGGTGCTTCACTCTGTATCTAACCCGTGCTGTCTCTGCCCTGCGAGTGTTTGATTTGACATTGTCGAGGGAGCTTTACTCTGTATCTAACCCATGCTGTACCTGCCCTGGGAGTGTTTGATGGGACAGTGTAGAGGGAGCTTTACTCTGTATCTAACCCTGTACCTGCCCTGGGAGTGTTTGATGGGACAGTGTAGAGGGAGCTTTACTCTGTATCTAACCCGTGCTGTACCTGCCCTGGGAGTGTTTGATGGGTCAGTGTAGAGGGAGCTTTACTCTGTATCTAATCCATGCTGTACCTGCCCTTGGTGTGTTTGATGGGTCAGTGTAGAGGGAGCTTTACTCTGTATCTAACCCGTGCTGTACCTACCCTTGGTGTGTTTGATGGGTCAGTGTAGAGGGAGCTTTACTCTGTATCTAACCCATGCTATACCTGCCCTTGGTGTGTTTGATGGGTCAGTGTAGAGGGAGCTTTACTCTGTACCTAACCCATGCTGTACCAGCCCTGGGAGTGTTTGATGGGACAGTGCAGAGGGAGCTTTACTCTGTATTTGTCCTGTGCTGTACATGCCCTGGGAGTTTTGATAGGACAGTATAGAGGGAGTTTTACTTTGTATCTAACCCGTGCTGTACCTGCCCTGGGAGTGTTTGATGGGACAGTGTAGAGGGAGCTTTACTCTGTATCTAACCCTGTACGTGACCTGAGAGTGTTTGATGGGACAGTGTAGAGGGAGCTTTATTCTATCTAACCGGTACTGTACCTGCCCTGGGAGTGTCCTGTGCTGTACATGCCCTGGGAGTTTTGATAGGACAGTATAGAGGGAGTTTTACTTTGTATCTAACCCGTGCAATCTAACCCGTGCTGTACCTGCCCTGGGAGTGTTTGATGAGACACTGTAGAGTGAGCTTTGCTCTGTATCTAACCCGTGCTGTACCTGCCCTGGGACTGTTTGATGGGACAGTGTAGAGTGAGCTTTGCTCTGTATCTAACCCGTGCTGTACCTGCCCTGGGCGTGTTTGATGTGACAGTGTAGAGGGAGCTTTACTCTGTATCTAACCCGTGCTGTACCTGCCCTGGGAGTGTTTGATGGGATAGTGAAGAGGGAGCTTTAGTCTGTATCAAACCCGTGCAGTCCCTGCCCTGTGAGTGTTTGATGGGACAGTGTCGAGGGAGCTTTCCTCTGTATCTAACCCGTGCAGTACCTGCCCTGTGAGTGTTTAATGGGACAGTGTAGAGGGAGCTTTCCTCTGTATCTAACCCATGCTGTACCTGCGCTGGGAGTGTTTGATGGGACAGTGCAGAGGGAGCTTTACTCTGTATCTAACCCTTGCTGTGTCTGCCCTGGGAGTGTTTGATGGGACAGTGTAGAGGGAGCTTTACTCTGTATCGAACCCGTGCTGTACCTGCCCTGGGAATGTTTGATGGGACAGTGTAGAGGGAGCTTTACTCTGTATCTAACCCATGCTGTACCTGCCCTGGGAGTGTTTGATGGGACAGTGTAGAGGGAGCTTTACTCTGTATCTAAACTGCGCTGCACCAGCCCTGGGAGTGTTTGATGGGACAGTGTAGAGGGAGCTTTACTCTGTATCCAACCCGTGCGGTACCTGCCCTGGGAGTGTTTGATGGGACAGTGTAGAGGGAGCTTTACTTGATATCTAACCCGTGCTGTACCTTCCCTGGGAGTGTTTGATGGGACAGTGTAGAGGGAGCTTTATTCTGTATCTAACCCGTGCTGTACCTGCCCTGGGATTATTTGATGGGACAGTGTAGAGGGAGCTATACTCTGTCTCTAACCCGTGCTGTACCTGCCCTGGGAGTGTTTTAATGGGGACAGTGTAGAGGCAGCTTTACTCTGTAATCTCACCGGTGCTGTACCTGCCCAGGGAGTGTTTGATGGGACAGTGTGGAGCAAGATTTACTGTGTATATAACTCATGTTGTACCTGCCCTGCGAGTGTTTGATGCGACAGTGTAGAAGGAGCATTACTCTGTATCTAACCTGTGCTGTACCTGCCTTTGGAGTGTTTGGGACAGTGTGGAGGGAGCTTTGCCCTGTACCTCACCTGTCTGTACCTGCCCTAGGAGTGTTTGATGGGACAGTGTAGAGGGAGCTTTACTCTGTATCTAACCCGTGCTGTACCTGCCCTGTGAATGTTTGATGGGACAGTGCAGAGGGAGATTTACTCTGTATCTAACCCTGTACCTGCCCTGGGAGTGTTTGATGGGACAGTGTTGAGGTAGCTTTACTCTGTATCTAACCCGTGCTGTACCTGCCCTGGGATTATTTGATGGGACAGTGTGGAGGGAGCATTACTCTGTCTCTAACCTGTGCTGTACCTGCCTTTGGAGTGTTTGGGACAGTGTAGAGGGAGATTTACTCTGTATCTAACCCTGTACCTGCCCTTGGAGTGTTTTAATGGGGACAGCGTCGAGGCAGCTTTACTCTGTAATCTAACCCGTGCTGTAGCTGCCTAGGGAGTGTTTGATGGGACAGTGTGGAGGGAGATTTACTGTGTATGTAACTCATGTTGTACCTGCCCTGCGAGTGTTTGATGCGACAGTGTTGAGGTAGCTTTACTCTGTATCTAACTTGTGTTGTAACTGCCCTGGGAGTCTTTGATGGGACAGTGTAGAGGGAGCTTTACTCTGTATCTAATCCTTGCTGTACCTGCCCTGGGAGTATTTGATGGGAAGGTGTGGAGAGGGAGCTTTACTCTGTATCTAACCCTGTACCTGCCATGGGATTATTTGATGGGACAGTGTCGAGGGAGCTTTACTCTGTATCTAACCCGTGCTGTACCTGCCCTGGGAGTGTTTGAGGGGACAGTGTAGAGGGAGCTTTACTCTGTATCTGACCCTTGCTGTACCTGCCCTGGGACTGTTTGATGGGACAGTGTAGAGGAAGCTTTACTTGATATCTAACCCATGCTGTACTTGCTCTGGGCGTGTTTGATGGGGAGAGTGTGAATGGAGCTTTACTCTGTATCTAACCGGTGCTGTACCTGCCCTGGGAGTGTTTAATGGGACAGTGTAGAGGGAGCTTTACTCTGTATCTAACTTGTGTTGTACCTTCCCTGGGAGTGTTTGTTGGGACAGTTTAGTGGGAGCTTTACTCTACATCTAAACCACTCTATACCTGCCCTGGGAGTGTTTGATGGGACAGTGTAGAGGGAGCTTTACTCTGTATCTAACCCTGTACCTGCCCTGGGAGTGTTTGATGGGACAGTGTGGAGGGAGCTTTACTCTGTATCTAACCCTGTACCTGCCCTGGGAGTGTTTGATGGGACAGTGTGGAGGGAGCTTTACTCTGTATCTAACCCTGTACCTGCCCTGGGAGTGTTTGATGGGACAGTGTGGAGGGAGCTTTACTCTGTATCTAACCCGTGCTATACCTGCCCTGGGAGTGTTTGATGGGACAGTGTAGAGGGAGCTTTACTCTGTATCTAACCCGTGCTATACCTGCCCTTGGGAGTGTTTGATGGGACAGTGTGGAGGGAGCATTACTCTGTGTCTAACCCGTGCTGTACCTGCCCTGGGAGTGTTTGGGAAAGTGTAGAGGGAGATTTACTCGATATCTAACCCATGCTGTATCTGCCCTGAGAGTGTTTGATGGGACACTGTGGAGGGAGTTTTCCTCTATATCTGCACCACACTATACCTGCCCTTGGAGTGTTTGATGGGACAGTGCAGAGGGAGCTTTACTCTGTATCTAACCCTGTACCTGCCCTGGGAATGTTTGATGGGACAGTATAGAGGGAGCTTTACTCTGTATCTAACCCATGCTGTACCTGCCTTTGGAGTGTTTGGGACAGTGTAGAGGGAGCTTTACTCTGTATCGATCCTGTGAGTGTTTGATGGGACTGTGTAAATGGAGCTTTACTCTGTATCTAACCCATGCTGTATCTGCCCTGAGAGTGTTTGATGGGACAGTGTGGAGGGAGCTTTACTCTGTATCGAACCCTGTACCTGCCCTGGGAATGTTTGATGGGACAGTATAGAGGGAGCTTTACTCTGTATCTAACCCATGCTGTACCTGCCTTTGGAGTGTTTGGGACAGTGTAGAGGGAGCTTTACTCTGTATCGATCCTGTGAGTGTTTGATGGGACTGTGTAAATGGAGCTTTACTCTGTATCTAACCCATGCTGTATCTGCCCTGAGAGTGTTTGATGGGACAGTGTGGAGGGAGCTTTACTCTGTATCGAACCCTGTACCTGCCCTGGGAATGTTTGATGGGACAGTATAGAGGGAGCTTTACTCTGTATCTAACTTGTGTTTGACCTGCCCTGGGATTATTTGATGGGACAGTGTGGAGGGAGCTATACTCTGTCTCTAATCCGTGCTGTACCTGCCCTGGGAGTGTTTTAATGGGACAGTGTAGAGGGAGCTTTACTCTGTATCAAACCCTGTACCTGCCCTGGGAGTGTTTGATGGGACAGTGTAGAGGGAGCTTTACTCTGTATCCAACTTGTGTTGTACCAGCCATGGGAGTGTTTGATGGGACAGTGTGGAGGGAGCATTACTCTGTGTCTAACCCATGCTGTACCTGCCTTAGGAGTGTTTGGGACAGTGTAGAGGGAGCTTTGCCCTGTTCCTCACCTGTCTGTACCTGCCCTAGGAGTGTTTGATGGGACAGTGCAGAGGGAGATTTACTCGATATCTAACCCATGCTGTACCTGCCCTGAGAGTGTTTGATGGGACAGTGCAGAGGGAGCTTTACTCTGTATCTAACCCATGCTGTACCTGCCCTGGGAGTGTTTGATGGGACAGTGCAGAGGGAGCTTTACTCTGTATCTAACCCATGCTGTACCTGCCCTGGGAGTGTTTGATGGGACAGTGTCGAGGGAGCTTTACTCTATATCTAACTTGTGTTTTACCTGCCCTGGGATTATTTGATGGGACAGTGTGGAGGGAGCATTACTCTGTCTCTAACCTGTGCTGTACCTGCCTTTGGAGTGTTTGGGACAGTGAAGGGGGAGCTTTGCCCTGTATCTCACCTGTCTGTACCTGCCCTTGGAGTGTTTTAATGGGGACAGTGTAGAGGCAGCTTTACTCTGTAATCTAACCCGTGCTGTACCTGCCCTGGGAGTGTTTGATGGGACAGTGTAGAGGGAGATTTACTCGATATCTAACCCATGCTGTACCTGCCCTGAGAGTGTTTGATGGGACAGTGTAGAGGGAGATTTACTCGATATCTAACCCATGCTGTACCTGCCCTGAGAGGTTTTGATGGGACAGCGTAGAGGGAGCTTTACTCTGTATCTAACCCGTGCTGTACCTGCCCTGAGAGGTTTTGATGGGACAGTGTAGAGGGAGATTTACTCTGTATCTAACCCATGCTACACCTGCCCTGAGAGTGTTTGATGGGACAGTGTGGAGGGAGATTTACTCTGTATATAACTCATGTTGCACCTGCCCCGTGAATGTTTGGTGCAACAGTGTTGAGGGAGTTTTACTCTATATCTGCACCACACTATACCTGCCCTTGGAGTGTTTGATGGGACAGTGTAGAGGGAGCTTTACTCTGTATCTAACCCTGTACCTGCCCTGGGAGTGTTTGATGGGACAGTGTGGAGGGAGATTTACTCGATATCTAACCCATGCTGTACCTGCCCTGAGAGTGTTTGATGGGACAGTGTAGAGGGAGATTTACTCGATATCTAACCCATGCTGTACCTGCCCTGAGAGTGTTTGATGGGACAGTGTGGAGGGAGCTTTACTCGATATCTAACCCATGCTGTACCTGCCCTGAGAGGTTTTGATGGGACAGTGTAGAGGGAGATTTACTCTGTATCTAACCCATGCTATACCTGCCCTGAGAGTGTTTGATGGGACAGTGTGGAGGGAGATTTACTCTGTATATAACTCATGTTGCACCTGCCCTGTGAGTGTTTGGTGCAACAGTGTTGAGGGAGTTTTACTCTATATCTGCACCACACTATACCTGCCCTTGGAGTGTTTGATGGGACAGTGTAGAGGGAGCTTTACTCTGTCTCTAACCCGTGCTGTACCTGCCCTGGGATTATTTGATGGGACAGTGTGGAGGGAGCTTTACTCTGTATCTAACCCGTGCTGTACCTGCCCTGGGAGTGTTTGATGGGACATTGTAGATGGAGCTTTACTCTTTATCTAACCCGTGCTGTACCTGCCCTGGGAGTGTTTGATGGGACAGTGTGGAGGGAGCTTTACTCTGTGTCTAACCCGTGCTGTACCTGCCTTTGGAGTGTTTGGGACAGTGTGGAGGGAGCTTTGCCCTGTACCTCACCTGTCTGTACCTGCCCTGGGAGTGTTTGATGGGGACAGTGTAGATGGAGCTTTACTCTCCATCGAACCTGTGCTGGTCCTGCCCTGTGAGTGTTTGATGGGACAGTGCAGAGGGAGATTTACTCGATATCTAACTTGTGTTGTACCTGCCCTGGGAGTGTTTGATGGGACAGTGTGGAGGGAGCATTACTCTGTGTCTAACCTGTGCTGTACCTGCCTTTGGGGTGTTTGGGACAGTGTAGAGGGAGCTTTGCCCTGTATCTCACCTGTCTGTACCTGCCCTTGGAGTGTTTTCATGGGGACAGTGTAGAGGCAGCTTTACTCTGTAATCTAACCCGTGCTGTAGCTGCCCAGGGAGTGTTTGATGGGACAGTGTGGAGGGAGATTTACTGTGTATATAACTCATGTTGTACCTGCCCTGGGAGTGTTTGATGGGACAGTGTAGAGGGAGCTTTACTCTGTATCTAACCCGTGCTGTACCTGCCCTGGGAGTGTTTGACGGGACAGTGTCGAGGGAGCTTTACTCTGTATCTAACCCTGTACCTGCCCTGGGAGTGTTTGATGGGATAGTGTAGAGGGAGCTTTACTCTGTATCTAACCCTGTACCTGCCCTGGGAGTGTTTGATGGGACAGTGTACAGGGAGATTTACTCGATATCTAACCCATGCTGTACCTGCCCTGAGAGTGTTTGATGGGACAGTGTGGAGGGAGCTTTACTCGATATCTAACCCATGCTGTACCTGCCCTGAGAGGTTTTGATGGGACAGCGTCGAGGGAGCTTTACTCTGTATCTAACCCGTGCTGTACCTGCCCTGAGAGGTTTTGATGGGACAGTGTAGAGGGAGATTTACTCTGTATCTAACCCATGCTATACCTGCCCTGAGAGTGTTTGATGGGACAGTGTGGAGGGAGATTTACTCTGTATATAACTCATGTTGCACCTGCCCTGTGAGTGTTTGGTGCAACAGTGTTGAGGGAGTTTTACTCTATATCTGCACCACACTATACCTGCCCTTGGAGTGTTTGATGGGACAGTGTAGAGGGAGCTTTACTCTGTCTCTAACCCGTGCTGTACCTGCCCTGGGATTATTTGATGGGACAGTGTGGAGGGAGCTTTACTCTGTATCTAACCCGTGCTGTACCTGCCCTGGGAGTGTTTGATGGGACATTGTAGATGGAGCTTTACTCTTTATCTAACCCGTGCTGTACCTGCCCTGGGAGTGTTTGATGGGACAGTGTGGAGGGAGCTTTACTCTGTGTCTAACCCGTGCTGTACCTGCCTTTGGAGTGTTTGGGACAGTGTGGAGGGAGCTTTGCCCTGTACCTCACCTGTCTGTACCTGCCCTGGGAGTGTTTGATGGGGACAGTGTAGATGGAGCTTTACTCTCCATCGAACCTGTGCTGGTCCTGCCCTGTGAGTGTTTGATGGGACAGTGCAGAGGGAGATTTACTCGATATCTAACTTGTGTTGTACCTGCCCTGGGAGTGTTTGATGGGACAGTGTGGAGGGAGATTTACTCGATATCTAACCCATGCTGTACCTGCCCTGAGAGTGTTTGATGGGACAGTGTAGAGGGAGATTTACTCGATATCTAACCCATGCTGTACCTGCCCTGAGAGTGTTTGATGGGACAGTGTGGAGGGAGCTTTACTCGATATCTAACCCATGCTGTACCTGCCCTGAGAGGTTTTGATGGGACAGTGTAGAGGGAGATTTACTCTGTATCTAACCCATGCTATACCTGCCCTGAGAGTGTTTGATGGGACAGTGTGGAGGGAGATTTACTCTGTATATAACTCATGTTGCACCTGCCCTGTGAGTGTTTGGTGCAACAGTGTTGAGGGAGTTTTACTCTATATCTGCACCACACTATACCTGCCCTTGGAGTGTTTGATGGGACAGTGTAGAGGGAGCTTTACTCTGTCTCTAACCCGTGCTGTACCTGCCCTGGGATTATTTGATGGGACAGTGTGGAGGGAGCTTTACTCTGTATCTAACCCGTGCTGTACCTGCCCTGGGAGTGTTTGATGGGACATTGTAGATGGAGCTTTACTCTTTATCTAACCCGTGCTGTACCTGCCCTGGGAGTGTTTGATGGGACAGTGTGGAGGGAGCTTTACTCTGTGTCTAACCCGTGCTGTACCTGCCTTTGGAGTGTTTGGGACAGTGTGGAGGGAGCTTTGCCCTGTACCTCACCTGTCTGTACCTGCCCTGGGAGTGTTTGATGGGGACAGTGCAGATGGAGCTTTACTCTCCATCGAACCTGTGCTGGTCCTGCCCTGTGAGTGTTTGATGGGACAGTGCAGAGGGAGATTTACTCGATATCTAACTTGTGTTGTACCTGCCCTGGGAGTGTTTGATGGGACAGTGTGGAGGGAGCATTACTCTGTGTCTAACCTGTGCTGTACCTGCCTTTGGGGTGTTTGGGACAGTGTAGAGGGAGCTTTGCCCTGTATCTCACCTGTCTGTACCTGCCCTTGGAGTGTTTTCATGGGGACAGTGTAGAGGCAGCTTTACTCTGTAATCTAACCCGTGCTGTAGCTGCCCAGGGAGTGTTTGATGGGACAGTGTGGAGGGAGATTTACTGTGTATATAACTCATGTTGTACCTGCCCTGGGAGTGTTTGATGGGACAGTGTAGAGGGAGCTTTACTCTGTATCTAACCCGTGCTGTACCTGCCCTGGGAGTGTTTGACGGGACAGTGTCGAGGGAGCTTTACTCTGTATCTAACCCTGTACCTGCCCTGGGAGTGTTTGATGGGACAGTGTAGAGGGAGCTTTACTCTGTATCTAACCCTGTACCTGCCCTGGGAGTGTTTGATGGGACAGTGTACAGGGAGATTTACTCGATATCTAACCCATGCTGTACCTGCCCTGAGAGTGTTTGATGGGACAGTGTGGAGGGAGCTTTACTCGATATCTAACCCATGCTGTACCTGCCCTGAGAGGTTTTGATGGGACAGCGTCGAGGGAGCTTTACTCTGTATCTAACCCGTGCTGTACCTGCCCTGAGAGGTTTTGATGGGACAGTGTAGAGGGAGATTTACTCTGTATCTAACCCATGCTATACCTGCCCTGAGAGTGTTTGATGGGACAGTGTGGAGGGAGATTTACTCTGTATATAACTCATGTTGCACCTGCCCTGTGAGTGTTTGGTGCAACAGTGTTGAGGGAGTTTTACTCTATATCTGCACCACACTATACCTGCCCTTGGAGTGTTTGATGGGACAGTGTAGAGGGAGCTTTACTCTGTCTCTAACCCGTGCTGTACCTGCCCTGGGATTATTTGATGGGACAGTGTGGAGGGAGCTTTACTCTGTATCTAACCCGTGCTGTACCTGCCCTGGGAGTGTTTGATGGGACATTGTAGATGGAGCTTTACTCTTTATCTAACCCGTGCTGTACCTGCCCTGGGAGTGTTTGATGGGACAGTGTGGAGGGAGCTTTACTCTGTGTCTAACCCGTGCTGTACCTGCCTTTGGAGTGTTTGGGACAGTGTGGAGGGAGCTTTGCCCTGTACCTCACCTGTCTGTACCTGCCCTGGGAGTGTTTGATGGGGACAGTGTAGATGGAGCTTTACTCTCCATCGAACCTGTGCTGGTCCTGCCCTGTGAGTGTTTGATGGGACAGTGCAGAGGGAGATTTACTCGATATCTAACTTGTGTTGTACCTGCCCTGGGAGTGTTTGATGGGACAGTGTGGAGGGAGCATTACTCTGTGTCTAACCTGTGCTGTACCTGCCTTTGGGGTGTTTGGGACAGTGTAGAGGGAGCTTTGCCCTGTATCTCACCTGTCTGTACCTGCCCTTGGAGTGTTTTCATGGGGACAGTGTAGAGGCAGCTTTACTCTGTAATCTAACCCGTGCTGTAGCTGCCCAGGGAGTGTTTGATGGGACAGTGTGGAGGGAGATTTACTGTGTATATAACTCATGTTGTACCTGCCCTGGGAGTGTTTGATGGGACAGTGTAGAGGGAGCTTTACTCTGTATCTAACCCGTGCTGTACCTGCCCTGGGAGTGTTTGACGGGACAGTGTCGAGGGAGCTTTACTCTGTATCTAACCCTGTACCTGCCCTGGGAGTGTTTGATGGGACAGTGTAGAGGGAGCTTTACTCTGTATCTAACCCTGTACCTGCCCTGGGAGTGTTTGATGGGACAGTGTACAGGGAGCTTTACTCTGTATCTAACCCTGTACCTGCCCTGGGAGTGTTTGATGGGACAGTGTACAGGGAGCTTTACTCTGTATCTAACCCATGCTGTACCTGCCCTGGGAGTGTTTGATGGGACAGTGTAGAGGGAGCTCTGTCTGTGATTGTTGATGCAGTGGTAAATCTGGGGATCATTTTCCATTTTCCATCCCTCCCCTTGTTGAGCAGAAGATTGACAAAAGCCAAATCCAAAACAAAGAAATGTAAGTAGGAAATTAAGAATTAAGGCACGATATTAATCCCTCTGGGGACTGAGAGACGTGGAGAATGAATTTGTTTTGTAGAATACATTGTAGAAGAAAGAAAGATAGAATAAACTTGAATTTGTAAAACACCTTTTTTGACCTCAGGATGTCCCAAAGCACTTTACAGCCAATGAAGTACTTTTGTAACGTCGCAACTAATTTGCGCACAGCAAGATCCCACAAACAGCAACATGATAATGAGCAGATCATCTGCTTTCATGATGTTGCTTGAAGGATAAATATTGGCCCCAGGACACCGGGGAGAACTCCCCCCCTGCTCTTCTTCCAATAGTGGCCGTGGGATCTTTTACATCCACCTGAGAGGGGCAGACGGGGCCTCGGTTTAATGTCTCATTCGAAAGACGGCACCTCCGACAGCGCAGAGCTCCCTCAGTACCGGCACTGGGAGTGTCGGCCTGGATTATGGGGCTCAAGTCTCTGGAGTGGGGGCTCGAACCCACGACCTCCTGACTCAGGGGCAGGTGTACGATTAAAAAATGAAGATAGAAACAGGTCATGTTCTTGTACCCCTGGGGAGGAGCTGGAGACTTATATAGCAAGATAGACCAACAGGAGCATCCCACAGAGAGTGAGGGAGGGGAGGGGATGTGGTGATTGGCTTGGCGATGGGATGGGCCTTTGTCCAGGGTCTCAGGGTGAACTGACACAGGCCTGGGAATTATAGTCAAGAACACTTCGTAACCAGAATTCAGCCATTTGATCATTAAACCACCGAGGCCAGACTGAGAAATTGCTGCTTCATGTTTGATTCACCCATTGGAACAAAGGACTACAAGGACTGCAAGGACGATTTGACTCATCGAAGCCCATCCCTCCAGTCCCCTAACACTCCCATCGAAGCCCATCCCTCCAGTCCCCTAACTCTCCCATCGAAGCCCATCCCTCCAGTCCCCTAACTCTCCCATCGAAGCCCATCCCTCCAGTCCCCTAACTCTCCCATCGAAGCCCATCCCTCCTGTCCCCTAACTCTCCCATCGAAGCCCATCCCTCCAGTCCCCTAACTCTCCCATCGAAGCCCATCCCTCTAGTCCCCTAACTCTCCCATCGAAGCCCATCCCTCCAGTCCCCTAACTCTCCCATCGAAGCCCATCCCTCCTGTCCCCTAACTCTCCCATCGAAGCCCATCTCTCCAGTCCCCTAACACTCCCATCGAAGCCCATCCCTCCAGTCCCCTAACTCTCCCATCGAAGCCCATCCCTCCAGTCCCCTAACTCCCCCATCGAAGCCCATCCCTCCAGTCCCCTAACACTCCCATCGAAGCCCATCCCTCTAGTCCCCTAACTCCCCCATCGAAGCCCATCCCTCTAGTCCCCTAACTCTCCCATCGAAGCCCATCCCTCTAGTCCCCTAACTCTCCCATCGAAGCCCATCCCTCCAGTCCCCTAACTCTCCCATCGAAGCCCATCCCCCCAGTCCCCTAACTCTCCCATCGAAGCCCATCCCTCCAGTCCCCTAACTCTCCCATCGAAGCCCATCCCTCCAGTCCCCTAACACTCCCATCGAAGCCCATCCCTCCAGTCCCCTAACTCTCCCATCGAAGCCCATCCCTCCAGTCCCCTAACTCCCCCATCGAAGCCCATCCCTCCAGTCCCCTAACTCTCCCATCGAAGCCCATCCCTCCAGTCCCCTAACTCTCCCATCGAAGCCCATCCCTCCAGTCCCCTAACTCCCCCATCGAAGCCCATCCCTCTAGTCCCCTAACTCTCCCATCGAAGCCCATCCCTCCAGTCCCCTAACTCTCCCATCGAAGCCCATCCCTCTAGTCCCCTAACTCCCCCATCGAAGCCCATCCCTCTAGTCCCCTAACTCTCCCATCGAAGCCCATCCCTCTCATCCCCTAACTCTCCCATCGAAGCCCATCCCTCCAGTCCCCTAACTCTCCCATCGAAGCCCATCCCTCTAGTCCCCTAACTCTCCCATCGAAGCCCATCCCTCTAGTCCCCTAACTCTCCCATCGAAGCCCATCCCTCTCGTCCCCTAACTCTCCCATCGAAGCCCATCCCTCCAGTCCCCTAACTCTCCCATCGAAGCCCATCCCTCTAGTCCCCTAACTCTCCCATCGAAGCCCATCCCTCTAGTCCCCTAACTCTCCCATCGAAGCCCATCCCTCCAGTCCCCTAACTCTCCCATCGAAGCCCATCCCTCTAGTCCCCTAACTCTCCCATCGAAGCCCATCCCTCCAGTCCCCTAACTCTCCCATCGAAGCCCATCCCTCTAGTCCCCTAACTCCCCCATCGAAGCCCATCCCTCTCATCCCCTAACTCTCCCATCGAAGCCCATCCCTCCAGTCCCCTAACTCTCCCATCGAAGCCCATCCCTCTAGTCCCCTAACTCTCCCATCGAAGCCCATCCCTCTAGTCCCCTAACTCTCCCATCGAAGCCCATCCCTCTCGTCCCCTAACTCTCCCATCGAAGCCCATCCCTCCAGTCCCCTAACTCTCCCATCGAAGCCCATCCCTCTAGTCCCCTAACTCTCCCATCGAAGCCCATCCCTCCAGTCCCCTAACTCTCCCATCGAAGCCCATCCCTCCAGTCCCCTAACTCTCCCATCGAAGCCCATCCCTCTAGTCCCCTAACTCTCCCATCGAAGCCCATCCCTCTAGTCCCCTAACTCTCCCATCGAAGCCCATCCCTCCAGTCCCCTAACTCTCCCATCGAAGCCCATCCCTCCAGTCCCCTAACTCTCCCATCGAAGCCCATCCCTCTAGTGCCCTAACTCTCCCATCGAAGCCCATCCCTCTAGTCCCCTAACTCTCCCATCGAAGCCCATCCCTCCAGTCCCCTAACTCTCCCATCGAAGCCCATCCCTCTAGTCCCCTAACTCTCCCATCGAAGCCCATCCCTCTAGTCCCCTAACTCTCCCATCGAAGCCCATCCCTCCTGTCCCCTAACTCTCCCATCGAAGCCCATCCCTCTCATCCCCTAACTCTCCCATCGAAGCCCATCCCTCTAGTCCCCTAACTCTCCCATCGAAGCCCATCCCTCCTGTCCCCTAACTCTCCCATCGAAGCCCATCCCTCTCATCCCCTAACTCTCCCATCGAAGCCCATCCCTCCAGTCCCCTAACTCTCCCATCGAAGCCCATCCCTCTAGTCCCCTAACTCTCCCATCGAAGCCCATCCCTCTCATCCCCTAACTCTCCCATCAAAGCCCATCCCTCCAGTCCCCTAACTCTCCCATCAAAGCCCATCCCTCCAGTCCCCTAACTCTCCCATCGAAGCCCATCCCTCCAGTCCCCTAACTCTCCCATCGAAGCCCATCCCTCCAGTCCCCTAACTCTCCCATCGAAGCCCATCCCTCTAGTCCCCTAACTCTCCCATCGAAGCCCATCCCTCTAGTCCCCTAACTCTCCCATCGAAGCCCATCCCTCTAGTCCCCTAACTCTCCCATCGAAGCCCATCCCTCTAGTCCCCTAACTCTCCCATCGAAGCCCATCCCCCAGTCCCCTAACTCTCCCATCGAAGCCCATCCCTCTAGTCCCCTAACTCTCCCATCGAAGCCCATCCCTCTCGTCCCCTAACTCTCCCATCGAAGCCCATCCTTCTAGTCCCCTAACTCTCCCATCGAAGCCCATCCCTCCAGTCCCCTAACTCTCCCATCGAAGCCCATCCCTCCAGTCCCCTAACTCTCCCATCGAAGCCCATCCCTCCAGTCCCCTAACTCTCCCATCGAAGCCCATCCCCCAGCCCCCTAACTCTCCCATCGAAGCCCATCCCCCAGCCCCCTAACTCTCCCATCGAAGCCCATCCCTCCAGTCCCCTAACTCTCCCATCGAAGCCCATCCCTCCAGTCCCCTAACTCTCCCATCGAAGCCCATCCCTCTAGTCCCCTAACTCTCCCATCGAAGCCCATCCCTCCAGTCCCCATCGAAGCCAGTGATCATGCTTGTCATCGGCTGCCTAGGCCTCAGCCTGAGAATGGGCCTGGTTTATCTCGTCTGTTGATTATTGTTCTCCCGCCCGGCCTGTCTGCGATCTGGGACTCGGTGTGTGGAGTTACTGGGCTCGAGTGACTTCCTGCCCCCCTCATAAAATATCAAGATTCCTTTCCTTCCCATGTTTTCCTTTCACTCTCCAATTCCCCCTCTCTCTATCCCCTACCCCACTCTCTTAATCGCCACTCTCTCACCCTTTCCCATCTCCTCCTCTTTCTCTATCTCTGTCCTTCTCTCTAATCCCTTCCCCACTCTCTCTTGCTGTCCATCCTCCACTTCTCACTGTACCTACCCCTACACTCTCTCTCCCCTACCCATACTGTCCCTTTCTCCATCTCCTCCCCGACTATCTCACTATCCCTTCCCCCACTTGCTCTCATCGAAATTACAACACAGAAACAGGCCATTCGGCCCAACCAGTCCGTGTTGGTGCTCACGCTCCACCCGAGCAAACAGCCCTGCTCACATTTACCCGCTCTGCTCCCTGATCCCTTTGTCTCCTTCATCCACCCTCATGTCCTCTCATTCTCCCTGGCTCTCCCCATTTTCCCTCTTTCTCTCTCTTTCTTTCTCTGTCGCATACACCCCTCTTTCACCCACTCTTTCATACTCCTCTTTCCTCTCTCTTTCTCTCTGTCTCTATCTCTCTGTGTTTCTCTCTTTATCTCTTTCTATCTCAATCTCTTTCTATCTAGATCTCTCTATCTCTGTGTCTCTCTCTCTTTAGCTCTCTGTCTCTCTCTCTCTCTCTCTGTTTCTCTCTCTCTCTATCTCTCTGTCTGTCTCTCTGTCTCTCTGTGTTTTTCTCTTTATTCACTATCTCGATCTCTCTCGCTAACTCTCTATCTCTCTCTCTCCTATCTCTCTCTCTAGCTCTCTGTCTCTATCCCTCTGTCTTTCTCTCTTTATCTCTCTCTATCTCTCTGTCTCTCTCTTTAGTTCTCTGTCTCTATCTCTGTGTTTCTCACTTTATCTCTCTCTCTCTCTCTTTCCTATCTCTCTCTACCTCTGTCTCTCTTTCTCTCTCTCTTTAGCTCTCTGTCTCTAGCTCTCCGTGTTTCTCTTTATCTCTCTCTATCTCTCTCTCTCTCTCGCTATCACTTTCTCTTTCTCTCCGAGCTCTCTCCATCTCTCTGACACTCTAGCTCTCTGTCTATCTCTCTGTGTTTCTCTCTTTATCTCTCTCTATCTCGATCTCTCTATCCCTCTCGCTATCTTTTTCTCTATCTCTTTCTCCTATCTCTCTGTTTCTCTCTCTCTACTCTCTGTCTGTCCCTCTTTATCTCTCTCTATCTTGTTCTCTCTATCCCTTTGTCTCTGTCTTTTTCCTTATCTCTCTCTATCTCTTTCTCTCTCTAAACTCAGGCTCATTCCCGCCATTTTCGACATCTCCTGATTACGCATACGTTTGGCCTGCAGCATCTCGAGAGTCGTCGGGTGACTGACCTTGCCGGGGGCGGAAGGGGGGTGGGAGCTGTGCGGAGGGGGAGGAGAGCCTCCCCTTGGAATATTAATGGGGATCCAGGACCGCCTTGGGCTGGCTCCGCACTGCTTTCCCCCAGCTCCAATCCAACTGGAAATAGAGGAAGGATCCAATAGCATGATAGGTCATTGAGAAATCAGCATGGGACAGATGGCTGATGGTCCTGTCACATCCCTCCCCCCACCCCATCTCCCCCAAAAGGCGGCATCCCAGGATCCCAGGAATGGGAGCGCCGGACAAAGGCAGTGGGACAAAGACGTTTCTTCCGCGAAATGTTAGTTGGGGACTGGAGATAGAAACAGCAGATTTACAAATCACTGCATCACGGCCTGATTAATGACTCATCCGTCAACTCAGGAGCCAGAGAAAGCAGCACGGGAGCAGGATAAAGAGCGAAGGGGTTTTCTGCTGAGAGCTTCAGATATCGAACAGGTGGAGCTGTGTCCAGGGGAGGCTCAGCCCTGCATTGATTAGAATGAACAGCCCGATGGATAAACACGGGGATCATTAGAGATAATGTTCAGGCAATGAATGGGAAGGGGTTTGGTCCATTGGGATTCTGTACAATGGGAGTGAATGGGAAGGGGTTTTGTCCATTGGGATTCTGTACAATGGGAGTGAATGGGAAGGGGTTTGGTCCATTGGGATTCTGTACAATGGGAGTGAATGGGAAGGGGTTTTGTCCATTGGGATTCTGTACAATGGGAGTGAATGGGAAGGGGTTTTGTCCATTGGGATTCTGTACAATGGGAGTGAATGGGAAGGGGTTTTGTCCATTGGGATTCTGTACAATGGGAGTGAATGGGAAGGGGTTTGGTCCATTGGGATTCTGTACAATGGGAGTGAATGGGAAGGGGTTTGGTCCGTTGGGATTCTATATAATGGGAGTGAATGGGAAGGGGTTTGGTCCATTGGGATTCTGTACAATGGGAGTGAATGGGAAGGGGTTTGGTCCATTGGGATTCTGTACAATGGGAGTGAATGGGAAGGGGTTTGGTCCGTTGGGATTCTATATAATGGGAGTGAATGGGAAGGGGTTTGGTCCATTGGGATTCTGTACAATGTGAGTGAATGGGAAGGGGTTTTGTCCATTGGGATTCTGTACAATGGGAGTGAATGGGAAGGGGTTTTGTCCATTGGGATTCTGTACAATGGGAGTGAATGGGAAGGGGTTTGGTCCATTGGGATTCTGTACAATGGGAGTGAATGGGAAGGGGTTTGGTCCATTGGGATTCTGTACAATGGGAGTGAATGGGAAGGGGTTTGGTCCGTTGGGATTCTATATAATGGGAGTGAATGGGAAGGGGTTTGGTCCATTGGGATTCTGTACAATGGGAGTGAATGGGAAGGGGTTTGGTCCATTGGGATTCTATACAATGGGAGTGAATGGGAAGGGGTTTGGTCCATTGGGATTCTGTACAATGGGAGTGAATGGGAAGGGGTTTGGTCCATTGGGATTCTGTACAATGGGAGTGAATGGGAAGGGGTTTGGTCCATTGGGATTGTGTACAATGGGAGTGAATGGGAAGGGGTTTGGTCCATTGGGATTGTGTACAATGGGAGTGAATGGGAAGGGGTTTGATCCATTTGGATTCTTTTTGATTTATTCTTGGGATGTGGGTACCACTGGTTGCCTTTATTGGCCATCCCTGGGTGCCCAGGGGGCATTGGGAGTCACCCACATCGAGTGAAGCTGGAGTCACGCAAAGGCCCAGACCAGGTGGGAGTGGCAGCTTCTCAATCCCCTCAGTCACCCAGTTGGGAGTTGGAGAAGTCGTTCAGTTCTTCCAAACAAACGACTAGATTGATTGACTTCACTTTCCAAAGTTGCCACGGTGGGATTTGATCTCAGTATCCGTGGGTGGCTGTTCCAGCACCAGTACCATGAGGCTACCATGCACTGGACGGCAGGAGTGGCCAGCAAGCCACCGAGGGAGCCTAACATCTCCAGGCCCATTTTCTGCAGGTTTGACCTCCACCAGTGACCCCTCAGCTGTCCCCTCTCCTTTCCAGTGGGAAAGTGCGGAGGTCGTCGCGGCCTGGCCGAGATCGAAGACCCACCCCCTCAAACAGCAGAGAAACCCCTGGGGATAACTGGTTCAGGTGATGGCCTAGGTTCTACGGCAGTTGAGTGAGGCCTCAATGCGATAGTGCTGTTTCTCCGCCTGTTAATCGCACTCTCTCCTGCCTCTGTTACAGATCATTGCTTTCGATGAACTGCGGACTGACTTTAAGAACCCCATTGACCAGTGTAATCCCATCCGAGCGGTAAGTATCCACCTCTCTGATCGTCGGTGAGCTCCGTCTGTCCACTGATCCACTGTCAGAATGGGAAGGGGTTTGGTCCATTGGGATTCTGTACAATGGGAGTGAATGGGAAGAGGTTTGGTCCATTGGGATTGTGTACAATGGGAGTGAATGGGAAGAGGTTTGGTCCATTGGGATTGTGTACAATGGGAGTGAATGGGAAGGGGTTTGGTCCATTGGGATTCTGTACAATGGGAGTGAATGGGGAGGGGTTTTGTCCATTGGGATTCTGTACAATGGCAGTGAATGGGAAGGGGTTTGGTCCATTGGGATTGTGTACAATGGGAGTGAATGGGAAGGGGTTTGGTCCGTTGGGATTGTGTACAATGGGAGTGAATGAGAAGGGGTTTGGTCCATTGGGATTCTATACAATGGGAATGAATGGGAAGGGGTTTGGTCCATTGGGATTCTGTACAATGGGAGTGAAAGGGAAGGGGTTTGGTCCATTGGGATTCTGTACAATGGGAGTGAATGGGAAAGAGTTTGGTCCATTGGGATTCTGTACAATGGGAGTGACTGGGAAAGGGTTTGGTCCATTGGGATTCTGTACAATTGGGAGTGAATGGGAAGGAGTTTGTTCCATTGGGATTCTGTACAATGGGAGTGAATGGGAAGGGGTTTGGTCCATTGGGATTCTGTACAATGGGAGTGAATGGGAAGGGGTTTGGTCCATTGGGATTCTATACAATGGGAGTGAATGGGAAAGGGTTTGGTCCATTGGGATTCTGTACAACGGGAGTGAATGGGAAAGGGTTTGGTCCATTGGGATTGTGTACAATGGGAGTGAATGGGAAGGGGTTGGTCCATTGGGATTCTGTACAATGGGAGTGAATGGGAAGGGGTTTGGTCCATTGGGATTCTGTACAATGGGAGTGAATGGGAAAGGATTTGGTCCATTGGGATTGTGTACACTGGGAGTGAATGGGAAAGGGTTTGGTCCATTGGGATTGTGTACACTGGGAGTGAATGGGAAAGGGTTTGGTCCATTGGGATTGTGTACACTGGGAGTGAATGGGTCCATTGGGATCTCTCCCCCAACCTGTGACCTCTTCGCCTTTGCGATCACCCCCCACTATCTCCCCCCTCCGTGGTGTCTTCCCCCCTGCAATCTCTCCCCCCCCCACCCCCTGACGATCTCCCACCCGTGCGATCACCCGTCCCATGATCTTTCCCTCCGTCCTCTCCGCTCCCCTTGCAGCACAAACCTTCCCCCCAAGACAGCCAGCCTCTCAATCCGTCTGTTGGCCGGAAAACAGAGCCCCCCTCCCCCACCCTCTCCCCGTGAATATCGGGGCCTATGTTGCTGCAGGGCTCCGTGGTGTAATATATATTTTTTTATTCGTTCATGGGATGTGGGCGTCGCTGGCGAGGCCGCCATTTATTGCCCATCCCTAATTGCCCCTTGAGAAGGTGGTGGTGAGCCGCCTTCTTGAACCGCTGCAGTCCGTGTGGTGAAGGTTCTCCCACAGTGCTGTTAGGAAGGGAGTTCCAGGATTTTGACCCAGCGACGATGAAGGAACGGCCGATATATTTCCAAGTCGGGATGGTGTGTGACTTGGAGGGGAACGTGCAGGTGGTGTTGTTCCCATGTGCCTGCTGCCCTTGTCCTTCTAGGTGGTAGAGGTCGCGGGTTTGGGAGGTGCTGTCGAAGAAGCCTTGGTGAGTTGCTGCAGTGCATCCTGTGGATGGTACACACTGCAGCCACGGTGCGCCGGTGGTGAGGGGAGTGAATGTTTAGGGTGGTGGATGGGGTGCCAATTAAGTGGGCTGCTTTGTCCTGGATGGTGTCGAGCTTCTTGAGTGTTGTTGGAGCTGCACTCATCCAGGCAAGTGGAGGGTATTCCATCACACTCCTGACTTGTGCCTTGTAGATGTTGGAAAGGATTTGGTGAGTCACTCGCCGCAGAATACCCAGCCTCTGACCTGCTCTTGTAGCCACAGTATTTATGTGGCTGGTCCAGTTCAGTTTCTGGTCAATGGTGACCCCCAGGACGTTGATGGTGGGGGATTCGGCGATGGTAATGCCGTTGAATGTCAAGGGGAGGTGGTTAGACCCTCTCTTGTTGGAGATGGTCATTGCCTGGCACTTGTCTGGCGCGAAAGTTACTTGCCACTTATGAGCCCAAGCCTGGATGTTGTCCAGGTCTTGCTGCATATTGCTGAAAATGTTACTATCAGGTTAAACTTCGCTTTGAAAGGGGTTGAATTCTCAGGTCTGGGAGATGTGGATTAGCAATCAGACAGGGTGTCTGAAACAGCGTGTTGCACACAATGAAATCGAGTTTAACTTTTTTGCTGTGGCAACTCTGTTCATCTGATTTCTGCATGTGTCGCTGCCAAGTTCTGCTGCTGGGTTCCGCTCTTGGGTGGGTGAGCAGGGGAGGGGCGGTGGGATTAATTAGTTTGACTAAAAGCTGACACAGGCAGACCAGAAGGGAAAACAGCTGACAGCAGTGAGAGAGAAAGCTCTTCTCTGGACTGAGGCCAGATTTCAGGGCTTTGGTTTTTTATAGCTAGCGGTTGCCCAGCAAGTAAGGCAGTCCCGTTAATGTGGGGTAGCGTGGCGGGTTCATTATTTTGTTTGAAGAACGGGAAGCTGGGCCGGAAAGAGAGGATTTTGGTCACAACCTTTTGAGCTCCCCTGCTGACTGATTTGCTTCTGATCTCCTCCCACGTCGTTTTCCCAGTCTGCCTGCGGAGAGATCGCAGAGGGATGTGCCAGGAGGGTGTGGGGAAAGGAGAAGGCAGGACTATCCTCCCCGGAGTCCCTATTGCTCCGAAGCGGGCAGTGGGAATGTCCTGCTTACAGGAGTGACTAAACCTACAGATGGCCTTGAGTACCAGTATCTATTGGACTCAACGCTGGAAACGGACAAGCTGGTCGCATCGAATTTGAGAACGTAAGAAATAGGAGCAGGAGTAGGCCATTCAGCCCCTCGGGCCTGCTCCGCCATTTAGCCAGATCATGGCTGATCTTCTACCTCAACTCCACTTTCCCGCCCGATCCCCATATCCATTGATTCCCTTAGAGTCCAAAAATCTATCCATCTCAATCTTGAATATACTCAACGACTGAGCATCCACAGCCCTCTGGGGTAGAGAATTCCAAAGATTCACCACCCTCCGAGTGAAGAAATTCCTCCTCATCTCAGTCCTAAATGACCTGAGAATACGCCCCCTAGTTCTAGACTCTCCAGCCAGGGGAAACAGCCTCTCAGCATCTACCCTGTCAAGCCCTCTAAGAATTTTATAGGTTTCAATGAGATCACTTCTCATTCTTCTAAACTCCAGAGAGTATAGGCCCATTCTACTCAATCTCTCCTCAAAGGACAACCCTCTCATCCCAGGAATCAATCTAGTGAACCTTCGTTGCACCGCCTCTAAGGCAAGTATATCCGTCCTTAGGTAAGGAGACCAAAACTGTACGCAGTACTCCAGGTGTGGTCTCACCAAAGCCCTGTACAATTGCAGCAAGACTTCCTTACTCTTATACTCCAACCCCCTTGCAATAAAGGCTAACTTACAGCACAGAAACAGGCCATTTGGCCCAACAGATCCATGATGGTGATTATGCTCCACACGAGCCTCCTCCCTCCCTACTCCATCTCACCCTATCAGCATATCTTTCTCCCTCATGTGTTTATCGAGCTTCCCCTTAAATGTATCGATATTATTCACCTCAACTACTCCTTGTGGGAGCGAGTTCCACATTCTCACCACTCTCTGGGTAAAGAAGTTTCTCCTGAATTCCCTATTGGATTTATTAGTGACTATCTTATATTTATGGCCCCGAGTTCTGGTCTCCCCCACAAATGGAAACATCTTCTCTACGTCTACCCGATCGAACTCCTTCATAATCTTAAAGACCTCTATCAGGTCACCCCTCAGCCTTCTCTTTTCTAGAGAAAAGAGCGCCAGCCTGTTCAGTCTTTCCTGATAGTTATGACCTCTCAGTTCTGGTATCATCCTTGTAAATCTTTATTGCACCTTCTCCAGTGCCTCTCTATCCTTTTTTGTAATATGGAGACCAGAACTGTGCACAGTGCTCTAAGTGTGGTCTAACCGGGGTACTATATAACATAATGACACTGCTTTTCAATTCGATCCCTCTAGAAATGAACCCCAGTGCTTGATTTGCCTTTTTTATGGCCTTATTAATGTGAGTCGCTACTTTTAGTGATTTGTGCATCTGTACCTCCAGATCCCTCTGCTCCTCCATCATGTTTAGACTCTTATTATCCAAGCAGTATGTGGCCCCCCCCCTTATTCCTGCGACCAAAATGCACCACCTCACACTTATCTAAGCGTTGCCATGGGAATCAGGGAAAACCGAATCAGTTTGTCAAAGTGAGTTGACGCGCAGAGTGCGGCAGTTCCCAGGGCCGGTCCCACGCTGCATCATTAAGCAAACATCTGCCTTTGTGATGTGTGCAGAAGGCTGACACGCAGAAGGCACATGGGACCTACCAGGGGTGTTGACGTTCGGTGACAGTCCCAGTCTCCGAGGTTTAGAGACAGTCGAATTCCGCTCGAGCTGAATGCCAGCAGCAGGAGTTTGGCAGCTCGAAAAGCTGGCAGGACTCGTGCTGAGAAACCCGCCCCCTCCTTCAGGCCTGCCTTGCATTCCCCTCCGCTCCCTCCCTCTCCTTAAGACGGCGACACCTTGCTGGAAGCCGGCATCTCGCCTTATGTGTCACCCGGTGAGAGGCGGCTGGGATCGGATCAAATTCAAACACGCTGGGGGCCGGGGTGCGGTGGGGAGGAGGTCGGAACAAACCGGGGAAGAGGCAGCCTGGTAATGAGAACGCATCTCTTCATCACCCGTTTCAAGCAATTAACCCCAGGCAAAGGTTCGAAGGGCAGCGGGCCACTGTGAGATAAACTCCAGCTCATCCAAAACTCTGCCGCCCCCCCCGCCACCAGGTCCAGTTCACCCATCACCCCCCTGTGCTCGATGACCTACATTGGCTCGGTCCCCCAACGCCTCGAATTTAAAATTCTCATCCTCGTCTCGCCCTCGCCCCCCCTCCCTATCTCTGCGACCTCCTCCAGCCCCGCCAAGCCTCCGAGATCTCTGCGCTCCTCCAATTCTGGCCTCTTGCCCATCCCCCGATTTCCATCGCTCCACCATTGGCGGCCGTGCCTTCAGCCGTCCAGGCCCTAAACCCTGGAATTCCCTCCCTGAACCTCTCCACCTCCCTCTCCTCCTTTAAGACGCTCCTTAAATCCCACCTCTTTGACTAAGCTTTTGGTCACCCCTCCTAATATCTCCTACTTTGGATTACACTCTTATGAAGCGCCTTGGGACGTTTAAGGCGCTATATAAATGCAGGTGGTTGTTATTGTGATGGGGGGATAGTAGGTTTCTATGGAGGGATGAATTCAATGGGCCGAATGGTCTCCTCAACTGACCTCTTGGCGATGACAGTTGGGCCTGAGCCCACCCTCCCTCAAAGCCTTTTCTGGCTGTGTTTTTTCTGGTTCCCTCCTAAACTAACCCAAGCAGCAAGGACCAAGGGATCAAACAGCCCTGGTCCGCCCCGCTAAGAGATAGTCGGGTGCATTTACGTTCTCACCACCCGAGCTTTAAGCGTCACCAGGACGAGGGAAGTGAGGAAAATCTGGTGGGGAGGAACTGGCCTGTCTCGTCTTCGATTCAGAAGGAAAGACAATCCGAGCGGATTCCGTTATCGCCAGGTCGTAATCCAGGCCTGATTTTCATTTCTGCTCTCTGGCCAGGCGGTAAGGGGAAAGTGTCACCCACCGCGAACGTCGTGCCGTCTTATTTTAGTCCGCTGGCCGATCTCCCGTGGCATTGCTCACAGGGATTGAAGGCCAAGCGTAGTCTTCAGGCGAAAACGTGGCTTGATTGGACAAGGCGTCCATTTTAGATTCCCACATTCTGTCCTTGTTTTTGCGTTTTAATACTTTGGATTTGATATTATTTATCACTTAAATAGCAAAAAACTAAGAGCAATTTGGGAAGCAGAGTAATAGAGGTGGTCGGAGCATTCGAGATTCTCTGCAGTACAAGCGGAGGAGACGTGGAACAGTGGCGGTACAGCGCCACCACTGGTGGGAGGGTGTAATTGCAGCGTGACACGTTTACATAGGTGTTTTCCATTATAAATGTGGACATGGGAATTTATAATGGAATTGGCACAAAAATGTGACAACAGGAAGGAAGGTTTTGTAGACAGGTGCGTATATAAGACTTTTAAATTATTATACAAATGATGGCTGTAATAACATAGTTTGTGGATTTATAGATGTCCTGAAACCATTGGGACCCCTCCTAAAATGGGAGTCTCACCCTAAGGGACCTCTTTTAAAGGGAGTCTCACGATCAGTGACCGCTTTAAAAGGGAGTCTGACCATCAGTGACCACTTTTAAGAGGGAGTCTCACTATTAATGACCCTTTTTAAAGAGGGAGTCTCACCATCAGGGACCCCTTTTAAAGAGGGAGTCTTACCATTAAGGACCCCTTTTAAAGAGAGAGTCTCCTCATCAGGGACCCTTTTAAAGAGAGAGTCTCCTCATCAGGGATCCCTTTTAAAGGGAGAGTCTCCCCATCAGGGACCCCTTTTAAAGAGAGAGTCTCCCCATCAGAGACCCCTTTTAAAGAGGGAGTCTCACCATCAGGGACCCCTTTTAAAGAGGGAGTCTTACCATTAAGGACCCCTTTTAAAGAGAGAGTCTCCTCATCAGGGACCCTTTTAAAGAGAGAGTCTCCTCATCAGGGATCCCTTTTAAAGGGAGAGTCTCCCCATCAGGGACCCCTTTTAAAGAGAGAGTCTCCCCATCAGAGACCCCTTTTAAAGAGAGAGTCTCCCCATCAGAGACCCCTTTTAAAGAGAGTCTCCCCATCAGGGACCCCTTTTAAGGAGGGAGTCTCCCCACCAGGGACCCCTTTTAAAGAGGGAGTCTCCCCATCAGGGACCCCTTTTAAAGAGGGAGTCTCACAATCAGAGACCCCTTTTAAAGAGAGAGTCTCCCCATCAGGGACCCCTTTTAAAGAGGGAGCCTCCCCATCAGGGACCCCTTTTAAAGAGGGAGTCTCCCCATTAAGACCCCTGTTGTTTAATCGCTCGGTTCCTGTTCTGATCTCCCCCGGAGATCAGTGTTCTGTATTCCTCACTGGGTCTGCAATGAGCAGGTTTATTAACTCATCCTCGTATTAACTAATCCCCATTAACATTGCCCCAGCTGTGATCATTAGTTGCGATTGTTCAGCCATGCCCCCTGTGTAAACAGCAAGTTGCAAAGGAATAAATTAAACCTCTTTGTTCTCCGTCTGATCTGGACTGAGACAGGAGAGACATGCATTGCTCAAAAATTCCGTCCATCGAAATCCCTCAGCACTTTAATGCTGTCCATTCTCACAGGCCCGAGTGTGTCACACTCAGAGTCACGCGCAGGCCCGAGTGTGTCACACTCAGAGTCACGCGCAGGCCCGAGTGTGTCACACCCAGGGTCACGCGCAGGCCCGAGTGTGTCACACTCAGAGTCACGTGCAGGCCCGAGTGTGTCACACTGAGGATCACGCGATCAGTACCGAGTGTGTTACATTCAGGGTCACGCACAGGCCCGAGTGTGTCACACTGAGGGTCACGCGCAGGCCCGAGTGTGTCACACTGAGGGTCACGCGCAGGCCCGAGTGTGTCACATTCAGGGTCACGCGCAGGCCCGAGTGTGTCACACTGAGGGTCACGCACAGGCCCGAGTGTGTCACACTGAGGGTCACGCACAGGCCCGAGTGTGTCACACTGAAGGTCACGCACAGGCCCGAGTGTGTCACACTGAGGGTCACGCGCAGGCCCGAGTGTGTTACATTCGGGGTCACACAAGGCCCGAGTGTGTCACACTGAGGGTCATGCACAGGCCCGAGTGTGTCACACTCAGGATCACACACGGGCCCGATTGTCTCACACTCAGGGTCACACACAGGCCCGAGTGTGTCACACTGAGGGTCACGCACAGGCCCAAGTGTGTCACACTGAGGGTCACGCACAGGCCCGAGTGTGTTACATTCGGGGTCACACAAGGCCCGAGTGTGTCACACTGAGGGTCATGCACAGGCCCGAGTGTGTCACACTCAGGGTCACACACGGGCCCGATTGTCTCACACTCAGGGTCACACACAGGCCCGAGTGTGTCACACTGAGGGTCACGCACAGGCCCAAGTGTGTCACACTGAAGGTCACGCACAGGCCCGAGTGTGTCACACTCAGGATCACAAATGGGCCCGATTGTCTCACACTCAGGGTCACACACTGTCCTGAGTGTGTCACACTGGATAAAGCGCAGGTTGGATTTCAGATCTTTCACCACCTCAGGATGTCCTAAGACGCTTTACAGCCAATGAAGTATTTTTTGAAGTGCAGTCACTGTTTTAATGTAGGAAACGCGGCAGCCGATTTGCGCACAGCAAGATCCCACAAACAGCAATGAGATAATGACCAGATCATCTGTTTTTTAGTGATGTTGGTTGAGGGATAAATATTGGCCCCAGGACACCGGGGAGAACGCCCCCTGCTCTTCTTCCAATAGTGGCCGTGGGATCTTTTACGTCCACCTGAGAGGGGCAGACGGGGCCTCGGTTTAACGTCTCATCCGAAAGACGGCACCTCCGACAGTGCGGCACTCCCTCAGTACCGGCACTGGGAGTGTCGGGCCTGGGTTATGGGCTCACGTTCCGAGAGAGAGAGGGAGGGAGAAAGAGATTGTCGGAGGCGCCGTCTTTCGGATGAGACGTCAAACCGAGGCCCCGTCTGCCCCTCTCAGGTGGACGTAAAAGATCCCACGGCCACTATTGGAAGAAGAGCAGGGGGGAGTTCTCCCCGGTGTCCTGGGGGCCAATATTTATCCCTCAACCAACATCACTAAAAAACAGAATAACCGATCGTTCATTTCAATTGATGTTTGGGGGACCTTGACTCATGTTTTGCTATATAAGCAGAAATTCATTGCATGCCGAGTGCTTTGGGACATCGTGGGGATGTGAGGAGATGCTGTATGAATTTCTATCACGGCAGGGACCACAGGAGCGGTGGGGAACAGTGGGAAACATTTCGGCCGCACCCTGGCCTTTGACCTTCACACCAGAAGGCCTGGCACACGCGTGTGTGCGTGCGTGCGTGTGTAAAATAAGCTCACTGCGCTTTTCGAAACCCAGAAACCGTCGCTCTGAACGCAAGAGGTCGATAGCAACAGTGCCAAGGCGACTGGGGGTCGAGGGCCGAGTGCGAACATGGAAAAGACAGATTGATAAGTGGTCAGGCCAGCTTCAACTGCTGGTTGCCACGGCAACGGCACAGGCTCGGTGCGAACAAGAGGGAATGTGAAGCCGCTGCAATTTGTGGCGGAGTGGCCCAGGAGAGGGGGGAGGGTTCGGTCCCGGGGGGGAGCTGGGGTTAACCCCTCCCTCGCCCCCTTGACCCCAGGCTGACTACATTCTGACAAACTCCCCCACCTCCCCTGCTCCCGCCGCGGGGTGATTTTCAGAGAGACAATCGGCAACGACCCAAATGGCCGTTCAGCCTCCCTTGTCCGCCATTGTTCAACGCACAACAGGACCAGCGTGACAGGCTGAGTCTGAGCACAGGCCCAAACACGGGGCGCTCCCGTCCCGAAGAGGGCTCCTGTTCCGTGGGCCAGACTTTTGTTGGGTTGAAGGTGCCAAGAATCCCGGCAATCGGCAAAAGTGTTCGGCCTGCAGACAGTGACATCTCCTGACACGATTACTTGGATCGGGAATTCTGTACAGTGGGAGTGAATGGGAAGAGGTTTGGTCGATTGAGATTCTGTACAATGGGAGTGAATGGGAAGGGGTTTGGTCCGTTGGGATTCTGTACAATGGGAGTGAATGGGAAGGGGTTTGGTCCGTTGGGATTCTGTACAATGGGAGTGAATGGGAAGGGGTTTGGTCCATTGGGATTGTGTACAGTGGGAGTGAATGGGAAGGGGTTTGGTCCATTGGGATTCTGTACAATGGGAGTGATTGGGAAGGGGTTTGGTCCATTGGGATTCTGTACAATGGGAGTGAATGGGAAGGGGTTTGGTCCATTGGGATTCTGTACAATGGGAGTGAATGGGAAGGGGTTTGGTCCATTGGGATTCTGTACAATGGGAGTGAATGGGAAGGGGTTTGTTCCAAAGGGATTGTGTACACTGGGAGTGAATGGGAAGGGGTTTGGTCCATTGGGATTCTGTACAATGGGAGTAAATGGGAAGGGGTTTGTTCCATTGGGATTGTGTACAATGGGAGTGAATGGGAAGGGGTTTGTTCCAAACGGTTTGTGTACAATGGGAGTGAATGGGAAGGGGTTTGGTCCATTGGGATTCTATAAAATGGGAGTGAATGGGAAGGGGTTTGGTCCATTGGGATTCTGATCAATGAGAGTGAATGGGAAGGGGTTTGGTCTATTGGGATTCTGTACAATAAGAGTGAATGGGAAGGGGTTTGGTCCATTGGGATTGTGTACAATGAGAATGAATGGGAAGGGGTTTGGTCCATTGGGATTCTGATCAATGAGAGTGAATGGGAAGGGGTTTGGTCCATTGGGATTCTATACAATGGGAGTGAATGGGAAGGGGTTTGGTCCATTGGGATTGTGTACAATGGGAGTGAATGGGAAGGGGTTTGGTCCATTCGGATTCTGTACAATGGGAGTGAATGGGAATGAGTTTGGTCCAATTGGATTGTGTATAATGGGAGTGAATGGGAAGGAGTTTGGTCCATTGGGATTCTGTACAATGGGAGTAAATGGGAAGGGGTTTGTTCCATTGGGATTGTGTACAATGGGAGTGAATGGGAAGGGGTTTGTTCCATTGGGATTGTGTACAATGGGAGTGAATGGGAAGGGGTTTGGTCCATTGGGATTCTGTACAATGGGAGTGAATGGGAAGAGGTTTGGTCCATTGGGATTCTGTACAATGGGAGTGAATGGGAAGGAGTTTCGTCCATTGGGATTGTGTACAATGGGAGTGAATGGGAAGGGGTTTGGTCCATTGGGATTCTGTACAATGGGAGTAAATGGGAAGGGCTTTGGTCCATTGGGATTGTGTACAACGGGAGTGAATGGGAAGGGGTTTGGTCCATTGGGATTGTTTGCAATGGGAGTGAATGGGAAGGGGGTTTGGTCCATTGGGATTGTGTACAATGGGAGTGAATGGGAAGGGGTTTGGTCCATTGGGATTCTATGCAATTTGGAGTGAATGGGAAGGGGTTTGGTCCATTGGGATTCTGTAGAATGGGAGTGAATGGGAAGTGGTTTGGTCCATTGGGATTCTGTACAATGGGAGTGAATGGGAAGAGGTTTGGTCCATTGGGATTGTGCACAATGGGAGTGAATGGGAAGGTATTTGGTCCATTGGGATTCTGTGCAATTAGAGTGAATGGGAAGGGGTTTGGTCCATTGGGATTCTATACAATGGGAGTGAATGGGAAGGGGTTTGGTCCATTGGGATTCTAGACAATTGGAGTGAATGGGAAGTGGTTTGGTCCATTGGGATTCTGTACAATGAGAATGAATGGGAAGGGGTTTGGTCCATTGGGATTCTGATCAATGAGAGTGAATGGGAAGGGGTTTGGTCCATTGGGATTGTGTGCAATGGGAGTGAATGGGAAGGGGTTTGGTCCATTGGGATTCTATACAATAAGAATGAATGGGAAGGTGTATGGTCCATTGGGATTCTGTACAATGGGAGTGAATGGGAAGGGGTTTGGTCCATTGGGACTGTGTACAATGGGAGTGAATGGGAAGGGGTTTGGTCCTTTGGGATTCTGTACAATGGGAGTGAATGGGGAGGAGTTTGGTCCATTGGGATTGTCTACAATGGCAGTGAATGGGAAGGGGTTTGGTCCATTGGGATTCTGTACAATGGGAGTGAATGGGAAGGAGTTTGGTCCATTGGGATTGTTTACAATGGGAGTGAATGGGAAGGAGTTTGGTCCATTGGGATTGTGTACAATGGGAGTGAATGGGAAAGGGTTTGGTCCATTGGGATTCTGTACAGTGGGAGTGAATGGGAAGGGGTTTCGTCCATGGGGATTCTGTACAGTGGGAGTGAATGGGATGGAGTTTGGTCCATTGGGATTGTGTACAATGGGAGTGAATGGGAAGGGGGTTGGTCCATTGAGATTGTTTACAATGGGAGTGAATGGGAAGGGGTTTGGTCCATTGGGATTGTGTACAATGGGAGTGAATGGGAAGGGGTTTGATCCATTGGGATTGTGTACAGTGGGAATGAATGGGAAGGGGTTTGGTCCATTGGGATTCTATACAATGGGAGTGAATGGGAATTGGTTTGGACCATTGGGATTCTGTGCAATGGGAGTGAATGGGAAAGGGTTTGGTCCATTGGGATTCTATACAATGGGAGTGAATGGGAAGGGATTTGGTCCATTGGGATTCTATACAATTGGAGTGAATGGGAAGGGGTTTGGTCCATTGGGATCCTGGACAATGAGAATGAATGGGAAGGGGTTTGGTCGATTGGGATTCTGATCAATGAGAGTGAATGGGAAGGGGTTTCGTCCTTTGGGATTCTATACAATGGGAGTGAATGGGAAGGGGATTGGTTCTTTGGGATTCTGTACAATGGGAGTGAATGGGAAGGGGTTTGGTCCATTGGGATTGTGTACAATGGGAGTGAATGGGAAGGGGTTTGGTCCATTGGGATTCTGTACAATGGGAGTAAATGGGAAGGGGTTTGGTCTATTGGGATTCTGTACAATAAGAGTGAATGGGAAGGGGTTTGGTCCATTGGGATTGTGTACAATGAGAATGAATGGGAAGGGGTTTGGTCCATTGGGATTCTGATCAATGAGAGTGAATGGGAAGGGGTTTGGTCCATTGGGATTCTATAAAATGGGAGTGAATGGGAAGGGGTTTGGTCCATTGGGATTCTGATCAATGAGAGTGAATGGGAAGGGGTTTGGTCTATTGGGATTCTGTACAATAAGAGTGAATGGGAAGGGGTTTGGTCCATTGGGATTGTGTACAATGAGAATGAATGGGAAGGGGTTTGGTCCATTGGGATTCTGATCAATGAGAGTGAATGGGAAGGGGTTTGGTCCATTGGGATTCTATACAATGGGAGTGAATGGGAAGGGGTTTGGTCCATTGGGATTGTGTACAATGGGAGTGAATGGGAAGGGGTTTGGTCCATTCGGATTCTGTACAATGGGAGTGAATGGGAATGAGTTTGGTCCAATTGGATTGTGTATAATGGGAGTGAATGGGAAGGAGTTTGGTCCATTGGGATTCTGTACAATGGGAGTAAATGGGAAGGGGTTTGTTCCATTGGGATTGTGTACAATGGGAGTGAATGGGAAGGGGTTTGTTCCATTGGGATTGTGTACAATGGGAGTGAATGGGAAGGGGTTTGGTCCATTGGGATTCTGTACAATGGGAGTGAATGGGAAGAGGTTTGGTCCATTGGGATTCTGTACAATGGGAGTGAATGGGAAGGAGTTTCGTCCATTGGGATTGTGTACAATGGGAGTGAATGGGAAGGGGTTTGGTCCATTGGGATTCTGTACAATGGGAGTAAATGGGAAGGGCTTTGGTCCATTGGGATTGTGTACAACGGGAGTGAATGGGAAGGGGTTTGGTCCATTGGGATTGTTTGCAATGGGAGTGAATGGGAAGGGGGTTTGGTCCATTGGGATTGTGTACAATGGGAGTGAATGGGAAGGGGTTTGGTCCATTGGGATTCTATGCAATTTGGAGTGAATGGGAAGGGGTTTGGTCCATTGGGATTCTGTAGAATGGGAGTGAATGGGAAGTGGTTTGGTCCATTGGGATTCTGTACAATGGGAGTGAATGGGAAGAGGTTTGGTCCATTGGGATTGTGCACAATGGGAGTGAATGGGAAGGTATTTGGTCCATTGGGATTCTGTGCAATTAGAGTGAATGGGAAGGGGTTTGGTCCATTGGGATTCTATACAATGGGAGTGAATGGGAAGGGGTTTGGTCCATTGGGATTCTAGACAATTGGAGTGAATGGGAAGTGGTTTGGTCCATTGGGATTCTGTACAATGAGAATGAATGGGAAGGGGTTTGGTCCATTGGGATTCTGATCAATGAGAGTGAATGGGAAGGGGTTTGGTCCATTGGGATTGTGTGCAATGGGAGTGAATGGGAAGGGGTTTGGTCCATTGGGATTCTATACAATAAGAATGAATGGGAAGGTGTATGGTCCATTGGGATTCTGTACAATGGGAGTGAATGGGAAGGGGTTTGGTCCATTGGGACTGTGTACAATGGGAGTGAATGGGAAGGGGTTTGGTCCTTTGGGATTCTGTACAATGGGAGTGAATGGGGAGGAGTTTGGTCCATTGGGATTGTCTACAATGGCAGTGAATGGGAAGGGGTTTGGTCCATTGGGATTCTGTACAATGGGAGTGAATGGGAAGGAGTTTGGTCCATTGGGATTGTTTACAATGGGAGTGAATGGGAAGGAGTTTGGTCCATTGGGATTGTGTACAATGGGAGTGAATGGGAAAGGGTTTGGTCCATTGGGATTCTGTACAGTGGGAGTGAATGGGAAGGGGTTTCGTCCATGGGGATTCTGTACAGTGGGAGTGAATGGGATGGAGTTTGGTCCATTGGGATTGTGTACAATGGGAGTGAATGGGAAGGGGGTTGGTCCATTGAGATTGTTTACAATGGGAGTGAATGGGAAGGGGTTTGGTCCATTGGGATTGTGTACAATGGGAGTGAATGGGAAGGGGTTTGATCCATTGGGATTGTGTACAGTGGGAATGAATGGGAAGGGGTTTGGTCCATTGGGATTCTATACAATGGGAGTGAATGGGAATTGGTTTGGACCATTGGGATTCTGTGCAATGGGAGTGAATGGGAAAGGGTTTGGTCCATTGGGATTCTATACAATGGGAGTGAATGGGAAGGGATTTGGTCCATTGGGATTCTATACAATTGGAGTGAATGGGAAGGGGTTTGGTCCATTGGGATCCTGGACAATGAGAATGAATGGGAAGGGGTTTGGTCGATTGGGATTCTGATCAATGAGAGTGAATGGGAAGGGGTTTCGTCCTTTGGGATTCTATACAATGGGAGTGAATGGGAAGGGGATTGGTTCTTTGGGATTCTGTACAATGGGAGTGAATGGGAAGGGGTTTGGTCCATTGGGATTGTGTGCAATGGGAGTGAATGGGAAGGGGTTTGGTCCATTGGGTTTCTATACAGTGGGAGTGAATGGGAAGGGGTTTGGTCCATTGGGATTCTATACAATGGGAGTGAATGGGAAGGGGTTTGGTCCATTGGGATTCTGTACAGTGGGAGTGAATGGGAAGGGGTTTCATCCATTGGGATTGTGTGCAATGGGAGTGAATGGGAAGGGGTTTTGTCCATTGAGATTGTGCACAGTGGGAGTGAATGGGAAGGGGTTTGGTCCATTGGGATTCTGTACAATGGGAATGAATGGAAAGGGGAGTGGTCCATTGGGATTGCGTACAATAGGAGTGAATGGGAAGGGATTTGGTTCATTGGAATTCTGTACAAAGGGAGTGAATGGGAAGGGGTTTGGTCCATTGAGATTCTGAACAATGGGAGTGAATGGGAAGGGGTTTGGTCCATTGCGATTCTGTGCAATGGGAGTGAATGGGAAGGGGTTTGGTCCATTGGGATTCTGTACAATGAGAGTGAATGGGAAGGGGTTTGGTCCATTGGGATTCTGTACAATGAGAGTGAATGGGAAGGGGTTTTGTCCATTGGGATTCTGTACAATGGGAGTGAATGGGAAGGGGTTTGGCCCATTGGGATTGTTTGCAATGGGAGTGAATGGGAAGGGGTTGGTCCATTGGGATTCTGTACAATGGGAGTGAATGGGAAGGGGATTGGTCCATTGGGATTCTGTACAGTGGGAGTGAATGGGAAGGGGTTTGGTCCATTTGGATTCTGTACAATGGGAGTGAATGGGATGGGGTTTGGTCCATTGGGATTCTGTAAATGGGAGTGAATGGGAAGGAGTTTTGTCCATTGGGATTCTATGCAATGGGAGTGAATGGGAAGGGGTTTGGTCCATTGGGTTTCTGTATAATGAGTCTGAATGGGAAGGGGTTTGTTCCATTGGGATTGTGTACAATGAGAGTGAATGGGAAGGGGTTTAGTCCATTGGGATTCTGTACAATGGGAGTGAATGGGAAGTGGTTTGGCCCATTGGGATTCTATGCAATGGGAGTGAATGGGAAGGGGTTTGGTCCTTTGGGATTCTGTACAATGGGAGTGAATGGGAAGTGGTTTGGCCCATTGGGATTCTATGCAATGGGAGTGAATGGGAAGGGGTTTGGTCCTTTGGGATTCTGTACAATGGGACTGAATGGGAAGGGGTTAGTTCCATTGGGATTCTGTACAGTGGGAGTGAATGGGAAGGGGTTTGGTCCTTTTGGATTCTGTACAATGAGAGTGAATGGGAAGGGGTTTTGTCCATTGAGATTGTGTACAGTGGGAGTGAATGGGAAGGGGTTTGGTCCATTTGGATTGTGTACAATGGGAGTGAATGGGAAGGGGTTTGGTCCATTGGGATTCTATGCAATGGGAGTGAATGGGAAGGGGTTTGGTCCTTTGGGATTCTGTACAATGGGAGTGAATGGGAAGGGGTTTGGTCCATTGGGATTGTGTACAATGGGAGTGAATGGGAAGATGTTTTGTCCATTGGGATTCTGTGCAGTGGGAGTGAATGGGAAGGGGTTTGGTCCGTTGGGATTCTGTACAATGGGAGTGAATGGGAAGGGGTTTGGTCCATTGAGATTGTGTACAGTGGGAGTGAATGGGAAGGGGTTTGGTCCATTGGGATTCTATATAATGGGAGTGAATGGGAAGGTGTTTGGTCCATTGGGATTCTATTCAATGGGAGTGAATGGGAAGGGGTTTGGTCCATTGGGATTCTGTACAATGGGAGTGAATGGGAAGGGGTTTAGTCCATTTGGATTTTGTACAATGGGAGTGAATGGGAAGGAGTTTGTTCCATTGGGATTGTGTACAATGAGAGTGAATGGGAAGGGGTTTGGTCCATTGGGATTCTGTACAATGGGAGTGAATGGGAAGGGGTTTCGTCCATTTGGATTTTGTACAATGGGAGTGAATGGGAAGGAGTTTGTTCCATTGGGATTGTGTACAATGAGAGTGAATGGGAAGGGGTTTGGTCCATTGGGATTCTGTACAATGGGAGTGAATGGGAAGGGGTTTGGTCCATTGGGATTGTGTACAATGGGAGTGAATGGGAAGGGGTTTTGTCCATTGGGATTGTGTACAATCGGAGTGAATGGGAAGATGTTTTGTCCATTGGGATTCTGTGCAGTGGGAGTGAATGGGAAGGGGTTTGGTCCGTTGGGATTCTGTACAATGTGAGTGAATGGGAAGTGGTTTGGTCCATTGGGATTCTATTCAATGGGAGTGAATGGGAAGGGGTTTGGTCCATTGGGATTCTGTACAATGGGAGTGAATGGAAGGGGTTTAGTCCATTTGGATTTTGTACAATGGGAGTGAATGGGAAGGAGTTTGTTCCATTGGGATTGTGTACAATGAGAGTGAATGGGAAGGGGTTTGGTCCATTGGGATTGTTTACAATGGGAGTGAATGGGAAGGAGTTTGTTCCATTGGGATTCTGTACAAAGGGAGTGAATGGGAAGGTGTTTGGTCCATTGGGATTCTGTACAATGGGAGTGAATGGGAAGGGGTTTGGTCCATTGGGATTCTGTACAATGGGAGTGAATGGGAAGGGGTTTGGTCCATTGGGATTCTGTACAATGGGAGTGAATGGGAAGGGGTTTGGTCCATTGGGATTCTGTACAATGGGAGTGAATGGGAAGGGGTTTGGTCCATTGGGATTCTGTACAATGGGAGTGAATGGGAAGGGGTTTGGTCCATTCGGATTCTGTACAATGGGAGTGAATGGGAAGATGTTTTGTCCATTGGGATTCTGTGCAGTGGGAGTGAATGGGAAGGGGTTTGGTCCGTTGGGATTCTGTACAATGGGAGTGAATGGGAAGGGGTTTGGTCCATTGAGATTGTGTACAGTGGGAGTGAATGGGAAGGGGTTTGGTCCATTGGGATTCTGTACAAAGGGAGTGAATGGGAAGGTGTTTGGTTCTTTGGGATTCTATTCAATGGGAGTGAATGGGAAGGGGTTTGGTCCATTGGGATTCTGTACAATGGGAGTGAATGGGAAGGGGTTTAGTCCATTTGGATTTTGTACAATGGGAGTGAATGGGAAGGAGTTTGTTCCATTGGGATTGTGTACAATGAGAGTGAATGGGAAGGGGTTTGGTCCATTGGGATTCTGTACAATGGGAGTGAATGGGAAGGGGTTTCGTCCATTTGGATTTTGTACAATGGGAGTGAATGGGAAGGAGTTTGTTCCATTGGGATTGTGTACAATGAGAGTGAATGGGAAGGGGTTTGGTCCATTGGGATTCTGTACAATGGGAGTGAATGGGAAGGGGTTTGGTCCATTGGGATTGTGTACAATGGGAGTGAATGGGAAGGGGTTTGGTCCATTGGGATTGTGTACAATCGGAGTGAATGGGAAGATGTTTTGTCCATTGGGATTCTGTGCAGTGGGAGTGAATGGGAAGGGGTTTGGTCCGTTGGGATTCTGTACAATGGGAGTGAATGGGAAGGGGTTTGGTCCATTGGGATTCTATTCAATGAGAGTGAATGGGAAGGGGTTTGGTCCATTTGGATTTTGTACAATGGGAGTGAATGGGAAGGAGTTTGTTCCATTGGGATTGTGTACAATGAGAGTGAATGGGAAGGGGTTTGGTCCATTGGGATTGTTTACAATGGGAGTGAATGGGAAGGAGTTTGTTCCATTGGGATTCTGTACAAAGGGAGTGAATGGGAAGGTGTTTGGTCCATTGGGATTCTGTACAATGGGAGTGAATGGGAAGGTGTTTGGTCCATTGGGATTCTGTACAATGGGAGTGAATGGGAAGGGGTTTGGTCCATTGGGATTCTGTACAATGGGAGTGAATGGGAAGGGGTTTCGTCCATTTGGATTTTGTACAATGGGAGTGAATGGGAAGGAGTTTGTTCCATTGGGATTGTGTACAATGAGAGTGAATGGGAAGGGGTTTGGTCCATTGGGATTCTGTACAATGGGAGTGAATGGGAAGGGGTTTGGTCCATTGGGATTGTGTACAATGGGAGTGAATGGGAAGGGGTTTTGTCCATTGGGATTGTGTACAATCGGAGTGAATGGGAAGATGTTTTGTCCATTGGGATTCTGTGCAGTGGGAGTGAATGGGAAGGGGTTTGGTCCGTTGGGATTCTGTACAATGTGAGTGAATGGGAAGTGGTTTGGTCCATTGGGATTCTATTCAATGGGAGTGAATGGGAAGGGGTTTGGTCCATTGGGATTCTGTACAATGGGAGTGAATGGAAGGGGTTTCGTCCATTTGGATTTTGTACAATGGGAGTGAATGGGAAGGAGTTTGTTCCATTGGGATTGTGTACAATGAGAGTGAATGGGAAGGGGTTTGGTCCATTGGGATTGTTTACAATGGGAGTGAATGGGAAGGAGTTTGTTCCATTGGGATTCTGTACAAAGGGAGTGAATGGGAAGGTGTTTGGTCCATTGGGATTCTGTACAATGGGAGTGAATGGGAAGGGGTTTGGTCCATTGGGATTCTGTACAATGGGAGTGAATGGGAAGGGGTTTGGTCCATTGGGATTCTGTACAATGGGAGTGAATGGGAAGGGGTTTGGTCCATTGGGATTCTGTACAATGGGAGTGAATGGGAAGGGGTTTGGTCCATTGGGATTCTGTACAATGCGAGTGAATGGGAAGGGGTTTGGTCCATTCGGATTCTGTACAATGGGAGTGAATGGGAAGATGTTTTGTCCATTGGGATTCTGTGCAGTGGGAGTGAATGGGAAGGGGTTTGGTCCGTTGGGATTCTGTACAATGGGAGTGAATGGGAAGGGGTTTGGTCCATTGAGATTGTGTACAGTGGGAGTGAATGGGAAGGGGTTTGGTCCATTGGGATTCTGTACAAAGGGAGTGAATGGGAAGGTGTTTGGTTCTTTGGGATTCTATTCAATGGGAGTGAATGGGAAGGGGTTTGGTCCATTGGGATTCTGTACAATGGGAGTGAATGGGAAGGGGTTTCGTCCATTTGGATTTTGTACAATGGGAGTGAATGGGAAGGAGTTTGTTCCATTGGGATTGTGTACAATGAGAGTGAATGGGAAGGGGTTTGGTCCATTGGGATTCTGTACAATGGGAGTGAATGGGAAGGGGTTTGGTCCATTGGGATTGTGTACAATGGGAGTGAATGGGAAGGGGTTTGGTCCATTGGGATTGTGTACAATCGGAGTGAATGGGAAGATGTTTTGTCCATTGGGATTCTGTGCAGTGGGAGTGAATGGGAAGGGGTTTGGTCCGTTGGGATTCTGTACAATGGGAGTGAATGGGAAGGGGTTTGGTCCATTGGGATTCTATTCAATGAGAGTGAATGGGAAGGGGTTTGGTCCATTTGGATTTTGTACAATGGGAGTGAATGGGAAGGAGTTTGTTCCATTGGGATTGTGTACAATGAGAGTGAATGGGAAGGGGTTTGGTCCATTGGGATTGTTTACAATGGGAGTGAATGGGAAGGAGTTTGTTCCATTGGGATTCTGTACAAAGGGAGTGAATGGGAAGGTGTTTGGTCCATTGGGATTCTGTACAATGGGAGTGAATGGGAAGGTGTTTGGTCCATTGGGATTCTGTACAATGGGAGTGAATGGGAAGGGGTTTGGTCCATTGGGATTCTGTACAATGGGAGTGAATGGGAAGGGGTTTGGTCCATTGGGATTCTGTACAATGGGAGTGAATGGGAAGGGGTTTGGTCCATTCGGATTCTGTACAATGGGAGTGAATGGGAAGGGGTTTGGTCCATTGGGATTCTATTCAATGGGAGTGAATGGGAAGGGGTTTGGTCCATTGGGATTCTGTACAATGGGAGTGAATGGAAGGGGTTTGGTCCATTGGGATTCTGTACAATGGGAGTGAATGGGAAGGGGTTTGGTCCATTGGGATTCTGTACAATGGGAGTGAATGGGAAGGGGTTTGGTCCATTGGGATTCTGTACAATGGGAGTGAATGGGAAGGGGTTTGGTCCATTCGGATTCTGTACAATGGGAGTGAATGGGAAGGGGTTTGGTCCATTGGGATTCTATACAATGGGAGTGAATGGGAAGGAGTTTGTTCCATTGGGATTGTGTACAATGAAAGTGAATGGGAAAGGGTTTGGTCCATTGGGATTCTGTACAATGGGAGTGAATGGGAAGGGGTTTGGACAGCCTGAGTCGTGCGTGCACACACTCGCACTTACACACCCATGCCCTCACTCACACTCACACTCACTCAGACACACTCACCCTCACTCACCTACACACGCTCACACACTCACACTCAAACACGCACTCTCACCCACTCACACTCATACTCATGCATGCTCACACACACTTCGACACGCTCACACACACTTCGACACGCTCACACTCACGCTCACACTGACACGACTGGCCGCTCCCTCATCCTTTCCAGGCCTCGCTCGAGATACCGTGGGTTCTCCTGTATTTGGTGTCTCTCGCTGTCTTATTGTGGCAGACGCTAACCGCTGCCCGCTGTGCTTGTGTGGAACGAGGTAACAGGCCTGCCCTGGCAGTGACCCCTCCTCACACATTGGCACACTCACACCTGCCGTTTCTCCATCTTCATTTTCCTTTTGTTCTCTGCTTTTCCCCCCAACAGAGAGAGAGATTGAGGAACATCGAACGTATTTGCAGTCTGCTGCGGAAGGTGGGTAGAGCCTTGTGTCCTGATGTAGCTGGAGTTACTCCTCGTTTGGGCTGTGTGTATGTGTTTCTGTGTGGGTGTGAGTGCACACGTGTGTGTGTGTCAGTGTGTGTGCGTGTGGGTGTGCATGTGCTTGTATGGGTGTATGGGTGTGTTGGTGTGTGTGTGTATGTTGGTGTGTGTGTGCATGTGTGTCTGTGTGCTTGTGTGTCTGTGGGTGTGTGTGTCCGTGTGTGCGGGTGTGTCTGTGTGCGTGTGCATGTGTGTATGTTGGTGTGCGTGTGTGTCTGTGAGTGTGTGTGTCTGTGCGCATGTGTGTATGTTGGTGTGCGTGTGCATGTGCATGTGTGTATGCCCATGTGCATGTGTGTGTGCGTGCATGTGTATCTATGTGCGTGCATGTGTATGTGCGTGTGCATGTGTGTGCACGAGCATGTGCACATGTGAGTGTGTGGGTGTGTGTGCATGTGTGCGTGTGTATGTGCGTGTGAATGTGTGTGTATGTTGGCGTGTGTGCGTGTCCGTGTGAGTGCGTGCATGTGTCTTTGTGCATGTGTGCGTGTGTATGTGAGGCTGGTGTCCAGAAACCCACGGATTGGGGGCTATAGAAGGAATAGCAGGGGAAGGGAAGTCCTCGTGGGGCTGTGGAAAGATCCTTCTCTCTGTATTTCTCTGCTCGCCCCCTTCCCCTGACTCTCGCTGGCGTGCGGCCCTACTCTCCATTATCTCAACCAAGCGGCCCTTCCAGTCTGGCTGCGAGACGAACTCCCTGCCGGCCTTTCCAGCAGGGGGTCACTGGACACTGAGCCTCGGTTGACTTTTTCTGACTCTGGAAATACCCATTTTGCCATTTGTGTACTTGTAATTTGTGCCAGTGGCCAGGAGGGGGGTGCTTGGGAAGGACAGGTCACAGGTCAGAGGTCAGGGAAGCGGAGAGAGTGACAGAGATGGCGGAACGGGAAGCGGGGTGGGTTAAGAGAGGAAGAGCGAGAGACTCAAGCGGGAAAGAATCCAGACTATCCCTTTATTTACTGTGAAGTTTAATGCCTATGGCACCCCTGGGAATGTGAGGGGATTAATTAGTAAATGTCTACCACTCCACTGCCTGCTATTATCTGGCAGACGCAATCTCATCGTCTGTCCCATTATTGAGTTCGAATGTAGATCTGGCTTCTCTTCAGCTCCTGAAAACCAGTTTTAGTCATTACATAGAACTACAGAGAATCTACA